>NW_022440036.1:833-7967 GCF_009761245.1 Sapajus apella
TTTCTTAGTTTTCCTTCTAACAGTCTGGCCCCTCTGCTGTAGGTCTGCTGAGGTCCACTCCAGGCCCTGCTTGCCTGGGGTTCACCTGCAGCAGCTGCAGAACAGTAAGGGTTGCTAGCAGTTTTCTTCTTCTGCTATCTTTGTCCCAGAAGGATACCCGCCAAGTGTCAGTCTGATCTCTCCTTTATGAAGTGGCTCTTTGGATATACAGGGGTCAGGGAGCTGCTTTAGGAGACAGTGTGTTCCTTATAGGAGCTCAAATGGTGAGCTGTGAGCTCTGTTGTTTATTCAGAGCTGCTGGGCTGGTACGTTTAGGTCTACTGCAGCGGAAGTCATAAACCGTTTTTTGTTCCCAGGTGCTCTGTCCCAGGGATTTAGGGCTTTATTTATGAGTTTCTGTTGTGCTGCTGCCTTCTTTTTTTTTTCCTTCAGAGCTGCCCTTCCCAGCAAGGAGGCAGCCTAGTCACTGTCTGCCTGCAGAGGCTTTGCTGAGCTGCTGTGGGCTCCGCCCAGCTGCCGAGTGGACTTCCCTGCAGTCCTGTTTATATGAATGTAGTTAGAACTGCCTCGGCAGTGGTGGCCTGCCTCTGTTATGGCGGACTCTCTCTGTAGTGATGGGTTGCCTTGGCAACGGCGGGCTGCCTCAGAATTGGCTTACTACCTCCGTAGTGTTGGAGTGCCTTGGTAATGGCGGACGCCCCTTCCCCACAGAGCTGGACTGCCCCGGGTTCAGCTGCACTTGCTGTGAAACTCTCAATCCAGAGAGTTTCTGATTGCTGTTCTTTTGTGGGGGTGGGCCAGCCGACCCTGATTGCCTGGCTCCCTGCCTCAGAGCCTTTTTTTTTTTTAAGTTGGTGTTCCAGTCGCCTGTTGGAGAGGCGCTGGGATCTGTGTGCTTTCCCCTGCGGCGACTCACTGCGCTGGCTTAAACAGTGGCACTGAGATTCTTGGCTCTTTTTTTGCACTGGAATCTACTGTCCTGGTTCCCTGTTCAGTCCCCTTTTTAAACAGATGAATGGGCAACTTCCTGTGGCTCCAATTGCCAGCCAAAAGGGCACCCGGACCAGTGTATTTTGTATGGAGAACCGCTGTGCCGGGGCGCTGACAAAGCAGCCGTGCGGGGCAAAGCAGCTGAGCCGGCTGACACAGCCACACTGGCGACCCGTGGGGCTCCTCCGCCTAGGAATTTCCTAGTCTGTGGGCAATAAAAATGCGGCGTCCACTCACCCTCTGCGCTTTCACTGGGAGCTGCAATCCTGAGCTGTTCCTAAACGGCCATCTTGGATCGATCCAATGCCTCCAGTTTTTTTTTTTTAATTTTTCCCACTCAAGATTGCTTTGGCTGTTTGGGGTCTTTTGTGGTTCCGTTTGAATTTTAGAATTTTTTCTAATATTTCTGTAAATTGGCATTGGAATTTTGATAGAGATTACACTGAATCTGTAGATTTCTTGGGTAGTGTATACATTTTAACAATATTCTTCTAATCCATGAACACTGGATATCATTCCGTTTATTTGTATCTTCAGTTTCTTTAATCAGTCTTTTATTGTTCTCAGTATACAGGTCTTTTATCTCTTTGGTTAAATTTACTCCTAAATTTGTTTTGGGTGCTATTGTAAATGGGATTGTTTTCTTAATTTCTCTTTCAGATAGTTTTTAGTGTATAGCTACTGATATTGTTTTTTTGTTGTTGTTGCTGTTGAGACAAGAGTCTCGCTCTGTTGCCTGGGTTGGAGTTCCGTGGTGTGATCATGGCTCACTGCAACCTCCACCTCGTGGGTTCAAGCAATCCTCCTGCCTCAGCCCCCTGAGTAGCTGGAATTACAGGTGCCCATCATCACACTGGGATAATTTTTGTATTTTTAGTAGAGATGGGGTTTTACCATGTTGGCCAGCCTTGTGTTGAACTCCAGACCTGGTGTTCCACCTGCCTTGGCCTCCCAAAGTGCCGGGATTAGAGGCGTGAGCCACTGTGCCCGGCTGAGTGTCATACATTTTTAGCTCTGCTAAGAAGGAGTTCAAACTAAGAGTCTTTGATCTGCTAGAATTTCTAACACATGTGAACTCCACATGCTTTCTGTAATTCTACCCGATGTAGCTAAATTGTTCATAGTGAGTCTAACAACTTATAATTTGCTTTAGTTACAGATCTCTTGCCTTCTATTATTAAACAGGATGGATTTTCAGATCCAGATGTTCTTTTGATTTGTGGTTTGCCTATTTCCCTCCAAGAAATTGTCAAAAATGGCCTGGACTGGTAGAACCTTTACCACAGTTTGTGCTGAGACAGCATTATTGTGCCAGTCAGTAAGTTAAACAAATGCAAACTAGTTTAGACTAGAGGGAAAACAGCTGAAATGAAATAGAGGAGGAGTATTAAGGAAGAAACATATAGCTTGGGGAAAAATATATCTATTTTTTCATTCTGTTTACTGTATTGTCTTTTTTTCCTCAAATTTTTTTTTACCTCCTCTTTTACCTGTGGATTATCTAAAAGTATTTTGTTTAGTTTGGAGATGTTCCTGTTGTGTTACTATTATTGATTTTCTAGTTTGGTTTTATTGTGGCCACAGATTACACTCTACATAATTTCAGTTCTTTTAAATTTGAGGTTTGTTTTATGGCCCAGGATATGATATATCTTGGTGTACGTTCTGCGGTTACTTGAAAAGAAAGTGTATTCTGTTGTTGGGTGGAGTGTTTCTAAACCTGTACATTACTGGTTGATGTTATTGTTTAGTTATTTTATATCATTGCTGATTTTCTGCCTAGTTGTTCCAGTAATTGTTAAGTGTTGAAGTCTCCATCTGTAATTGTGGGTTTGTCTCTTTCTGTTTTCAGTTCTGTCAGCTTTTGCATCATATGTTTTGCAGTCCTAAATGCATACACACTTAAGATTAACATTCTTGGCTGGACACCATCATCACTCACACCTGTAATTCTAGAACTGCGGGAGGCTGAGGTGAGTGGATCACTTGAGCTCAAGATTTGGAGACCAGCCTGGGTAACATGGTGAAAACCCATCTCTATCAAAAATACAAAAATTAGCCAGGTGTGGTGGCGTGTGCATGTGGTCCTAGCTACTCAGGAAGCTGAGGTGGAGAGTCACCTAAATCTGGGGAGGTTGAGGCTGCAGTGAGTGGAGATTATGCCACTGCATTACAGCCTGGCGACAGAGTGAGACCCCGTATTAAAAAAAAAAAATTCCCCCACACTCTATTTCTTCAGCTGTACCTCCCCACAACTCATAGTCCTTGACCAATCTCTATTTTTTTTTAGACAGGGTCTCTGTCTAGTGCCCAGGTTGGAGTGCTTATTTCAGCTTATTGCAACCTCTACTTCCTGGGTTCAAGTGGTCCTTCTACCTCAGCCTTCCGAGTAGCTGAGACCATAGGCGCTAGCCACCACTCCTGGCCAATTTTTGTATTTTTTGTAGAGACAGTGTTTCACCATATTGCCCAGGCTGATCTTGAACTCCTGAGCTCAAATGATCCTCCCACCCCAGCCTCCCAAAGTGCTGGGATTAGAGGTGTGAGCCACTCCATCCAGTCTAGATAACTTCTTCATTTTTTTTTTTTTTTTTGAGACAGAGTCCTGCTCTGTTGCCCAGACTGGAGTGCAATGGCGCAATCTTGGCTCACTGCAACCTCTGACTCCTGGTTTAAGCAATTCTCTTGCCTCAGCCTCTGAGTAGCTGGGATTATAGGCGACTGCCACAACGCCTAGCTAATTTTTTTGTATTCTTAGTAGAGACGGGGTTTCTCCATGTTGGCCAGGCTGGTCTCGAACTCCTGACTCACGTGATCTGCCCGCCTCAGCATCCCAAACTGCTGGGATTATAGATGTGAGCCACAGTGCCCAGCTTTTTTTTTTTTTTTTTTGGCGCACTCTTGTTGTCCAGGCTGGAGTGCAGTAGTGTGACCTTGGCTCACCACAACCTCTGCCTCCAGGTTCAAGCAATTCTCCTACCTCAGCCTCTCAAGTAGCTGGGATTACAGGTGCGTGCCATCATGCCTGGCTAGCTTTTACATTTTTAGTAGAGACAGGGTCTCACCATGTTGGCTAGGCTGGTCTCAAACTCCTGAGCTCAAGTGATCAGCCTGCCTCGGTCTCCCAAAGTGCTGGGATTACAGGCATGAGCCACCATGGCCGGTTGACAGTTTTGTTCTTGAATAAAATTTGAATAGTTTGTACCTAAAAAGTATTGTGCCTTTTCTTTCTCCCACCATTTTCTACTGTATTCTAATTGATTTCCCCTCATAGGTAAAATACCATTCATTTTCCACTGGCTATTTTCAGGAATTTTTGTCTTCAGTTTTCAGAAAATTAATTCTGATGTGTCTTGGTATGGATTTCTTTGAATTTATCCTTTTCGGAGTTTGCTCAGCTTCTTGAATCTGTGTGTTGTCTCTTGGGGAATTTTGAGTCATTTCTTTGAGGGCTTTTTTAGCCCCACCTTTTTTTCTCCTCTCCTTTGCAACTCTGATGACATGAATGTTAGTTTTTTTGTTATAGTTCCCTAAGGTCCTGTTCAATTTTGTTCTGTTTTCTCTCTGTTGCTCAGATTGGGTAATATGTATTGTTCTAGTTTACAGATTGTTTCCTCTCTCTCCTGTGTTCTGCTGCTGAGTTCATCCATTGAGAATTTTATTTTGGTTATTGTGCCCTAAATTTTCCATTTGGTTCTTTTTTATATCTTCTGCATTCTGCGACTTTGTATTTCTTTGCTGAGTGTGGTAGGCAGAATGGCCCTCCAAAGATGTCCATGTCATAATCCCTGGAACTGTGGCAAAAGAAACTTTAAAAATGTGCTGAGGATTTGAATGGGGAGATGGATTATCATGAATTGCCTGGTGGGTGCAATCTAATTACATGAGTCCTAAAAATCAGAGAACCTTTCCTGGTTGTGATTAGAGGAAGATATGGCAAAAAGGCGCAGAGATGTAATGTTGCTGGCTTTGAAGATGGAGGAAGAGAGCCACATGCCAAGGAACGTAGAAGCTGGAAGGAGCGAGGAAATGGATTCTCCCTTAGGATATCTAGAAAGTAACACAGCCTTGTGGACCACTTTAGCCCAGTTGTGACCCATGTCAGACTTCTAACCTGCAGCTAACAAATCTACATTGAGCTAGTGAATTTGTGTGATTTGTTATGGCAGCAATAAAAAACTAGTATGCTGAAGCTACTTTGTTATTTGTTTCAGGGATGTTTATAATTGCTCATTGAAGCATTTTTATATGGCTTCTTTAAAATCTTTGTCAAATTATTCTAACATGTCATTTTGGTGTTGGCATCTTTTTTCTCATTCAGTTTGAGATCTTGGTTATTGGTATGAATGATTTTTGATTGAAATGCAGAAATTTTCATATTGTTTTGAGACTTGTTTTGTCACAAAAAGATAAAGTCTCATAACAATACGAAAATGTCTGCATTTCAATCTGTCATTCAGGCTGTGGAGCACACAGTGGCTTGATCTTGGCTCAGTGCAACCCCTACCTCCCATGCTCCAGTGATTCTTCCACCTCAGCCTCCTGAGTAGCTGGGACCACAGCTGTGTGCCACCATGCCCCGCTAATTTTTGTATTTTTCGTAGAGACAGGATTTTGCCATATTGTCCAGGCTGGTCTTGAACTCCTGGGTTCAAGTGATCTGCCCACTTTGGCCTCCCAAAATGCTGGGATTATAGGCATGAACCACTATACCCAGCCTATGATGAGACTTTATATCTTATTTAAACCTAGTGTTAGCTGGCTTTCTCTGACACCATTCTGACAAAGAAATCTGGGTTGCTTCCTTGTAACTGCCAGATACAGATAGAAGTCCAAGATCTTCTGTAAGCCTCTGTTGACACCAGAAAGGGGGTGCTCTTTGGTATTGATGGGCAATTGTGAGAACCAGCCCTTGAGATGGTCTGTACTGACACTGGGAGGGATTGGGGGTATCTCATGTCTGCCAGCAAGGATAAAAGGCCAGGTTCCTTACTTGGTCTTCCCTGACACTCCTCCGGGTGCACTGTACCACCTCATTTTATCCTTCTGAGGATGGAAGTATAGACCCCCTACTTGTTCTTCATTGGTGTAGATGTGGGTAGGGCCAGTCTTTTTTTGTGGGGTTTGGCTGTGACAGTGGTTATTTTCTAGGTTTTCTGTCTTATTAGGCTGCCCCTGTCCTCGTTCTTTGGCTAGAGAGGCTTTTGTTGTAGCTTTACACTTTGTGCCACTTGGCACTTCTAAGTTGCTTGCTTCTTCAGCATCAAGTCTGGATATATGAGTCAAAAAGAAAACCTAGGGAACTTACCACTGTCTTTATTCTGGTCCTGAGGTCCCTTAGACAATCTGCCTTATTGCCACTTTTCGGTCTTATTTTTGTTTTATATAGAACGTCCAGGGTTTTTAATTATATTGAATGGGAGGAATAGGAGAAAAGACGCCTACTTTGTCTTCCCAGAAGTGGAAGTCTGTCTAAAGACCACTTTTTTTTTGAGACGGAGTCTTGCTTGCTTTGTCACCCAGGCTGGAGTACAGTGATATGATCTCGGCTTACTGCAGCCTCTCCCTCTGGGGTTCAAATGATTCTCCTGCCTCCACCTCCCAAGTAGCTGGGATTACACAGGCATGCACCACACCTGGCTAATTTTGTATTTTTCGTAGAGATGGAGTTTCGCCATGTTGGCCAGGCTGGTCTTGAACTCCTGACCTCAGGTCATCTGCCTGCCTTGGCCTCCTAGTGCTGGGATTACAGGCGTGAGCCACTATGCCCAGACCTGGGACACCCTTTTTTTTTTTCTTTTAAAAAAAGAAATTTTTTTAAATTGCATTTTAGGTTTTGGGGTACATGTGAAGAACATGCAAGATTGTTGCATAGGTACACGCATGGCAGTGTGATTTGCTGCCTTCCTCCCCTTCACCTATATCTGGCATTTCTCCCGATGCTCTCTCTCCCCAACTCCCCACCCCCCACTGTCCCTCCCCCATTTCCCCCCAACAGACCCCAGTGTGTAGTGCTCCCCTCCCTGTGTCCATGTGTTCTCATTGTTCAACACCCGCCTATGAGTGAGGACATGCGGTGTTTGATCTTCTGCTCTTCTGTCAGTTTGCTGAGAATGATGGTTTCCAGGTTCATCCATGTCCCTA
>NW_022440037.1:0-733 GCF_009761245.1 Sapajus apella
TTCCTGGACTTGAATATTGGCCTGCCTTGCTAGGTTGGGGAAGTTTTTCTGGATAATATCCTGAAGAGTATTTTCCGGCTTGGATTCATTCTCTTCGTCACATTCAGGTACACTTATCAAACGTAGATTAGGTCTTTTCACATAGTCCCACATTTCTTGGAGACTTTGTTCATTCCTTTTTACCCTTTTTTCTCTATTCTTGCCTTCCTGTTTTATTTCATTGAGTTGATCTTCGACCTCTGATATCCTTTCTTCTGCTTGGTGAATTCAGCTGTTGAAACTTGTGCATGCTTTGCGAAGTTCTCGTGTTGTGTTTTTCAGCTCCATCAATTCACTTATATTCCTTTCTATTTTGTCCATTCTTGTGAGCATTTTGTCAAATCTTTTTTCAAGTTTGTTAGTTTCTTTGCATTGGGTTAGAACGTGTTCTTTTAGTTCACAGAAGTTTCTTACTACCCACCTTCTGAAGTCTAATTCTGTCATTTCATCACACTCATTCTCCATCCAACCTTGTTCCCTTGCTGGTGAGGAGTTGTGATCCCTTGTAGGAGGAGAGGTGTTCTGGTTTCGGGTGTTTTCATCCTTTTTGCGCCAGTTTCTTCCCATCTCTTTGGAGTTATCCACCTGTCTTTGTAGTTGCTGGCTTTCAGATTGGGTCTCTGAGTGGACGTTCTGTTTGTTGATGATGAGGTTATTTCTTAGTTTTCCTTCTAACAGTCTGGCCCCTCTGCTG
>NW_022440037.1:833-7967 GCF_009761245.1 Sapajus apella
TTTCTTAGTTTTCCTTCTAACAGTCTGGCCCCTCTGCTGTAGGTCTGCTGAGGTCCACTCCAGGCCCTGCTTGCCTGGGGTTCACCTGCAGCAGCTGCAGAACAGTAAGGGTTGCTAGCAGTTTTCTTCTTCTGCTATCTTTGTCCCAGAAGGATACCCGCCAAGTGTCAGTCTGATCTCTCCTTTATGAAGTGGCTCTTTGGATATACAGGGGTCAGGGAGCTGCTTTAGGAGACAGTGTGTTCCTTATAGGAGCTCAAATGGTGAGCTGTGAGCTCTGTTGTTTATTCAGAGCTGCTGGGCTGGTACGTTTAGGTCTACTGCAGCGGAAGTCATAAACCGTTTTTTGTTCCCAGGTGCTCTGTCCCAGGGATTTAGGGCTTTATTTATGAGTTTCTGTTGTGCTGCTGCCTTCTTTTTTTTTTCCTTCAGAGCTGCCCTTCCCAGCAAGGAGGCAGCCTAGTCACTGTCTGCCTGCAGAGGCTTTGCTGAGCTGCTGTGGGCTCCGCCCAGCTGCCGAGTGGACTTCCCTGCAGTCCTGTTTATATGAATGTAGTTAGAACTGCCTCGGCAGTGGTGGCCTGCCTCTGTTATGGCGGACTCTCTCTGTAGTGATGGGTTGCCTTGGCAACGGCGGGCTGCCTCAGAATTGGCTTACTACCTCCGTAGTGTTGGAGTGCCTTGGTAATGGCGGACGCCCCTTCCCCACAGAGCTGGACTGCCCCGGGTTCAGCTGCACTTGCTGTGAAACTCTCAATCCAGAGAGTTTCTGATTGCTGTTCTTTTGTGGGGGTGGGCCAGCCGACCCTGATTGCCTGGCTCCCTGCCTCAGAGCCTTTTTTTTTTTTAAGTTGGTGTTCCAGTCGCCTGTTGGAGAGGCGCTGGGATCTGTGTGCTTTCCCCTGCGGCGACTCACTGCGCTGGCTTAAACAGTGGCACTGAGATTCTTGGCTCTTTTTTTGCACTGGAATCTACTGTCCTGGTTCCCTGTTCAGTCCCCTTTTTAAACAGATGAATGGGCAACTTCCTGTGGCTCCAATTGCCAGCCAAAAGGGCACCCGGACCAGTGTATTTTGTATGGAGAACCGCTGTGCCGGGGCGCTGACAAAGCAGCCGTGCGGGGCAAAGCAGCTGAGCCGGCTGACACAGCCACACTGGCGACCCGTGGGGCTCCTCCGCCTAGGAATTTCCTAGTCTGTGGGCAATAAAAATGCGGCGTCCACTCACCCTCTGCGCTTTCACTGGGAGCTGCAATCCTGAGCTGTTCCTAAACGGCCATCTTGGATCGATCCAATGCCTCCAGTTTTTTTTTTTTAATTTTTCCCACTCAAGATTGCTTTGGCTGTTTGGGGTCTTTTGTGGTTCCGTTTGAATTTTAGAATTTTTTCTAATATTTCTGTAAATTGGCATTGGAATTTTGATAGAGATTACACTGAATCTGTAGATTTCTTGGGTAGTGTATACATTTTAACAATATTCTTCTAATCCATGAACACTGGATATCATTCCGTTTATTTGTATCTTCAGTTTCTTTAATCAGTCTTTTATTGTTCTCAGTATACAGGTCTTTTATCTCTTTGGTTAAATTTACTCCTAAATTTGTTTTGGGTGCTATTGTAAATGGGATTGTTTTCTTAATTTCTCTTTCAGATAGTTTTTAGTGTATAGCTACTGATATTGTTTTTTTGTTGTTGTTGCTGTTGAGACAAGAGTCTCGCTCTGTTGCCTGGGTTGGAGTTCCGTGGTGTGATCATGGCTCACTGCAACCTCCACCTCGTGGGTTCAAGCAATCCTCCTGCCTCAGCCCCCTGAGTAGCTGGAATTACAGGTGCCCATCATCACACTGGGATAATTTTTGTATTTTTAGTAGAGATGGGGTTTTACCATGTTGGCCAGCCTTGTGTTGAACTCCAGACCTGGTGTTCCACCTGCCTTGGCCTCCCAAAGTGCCGGGATTAGAGGCGTGAGCCACTGTGCCCGGCTGAGTGTCATACATTTTTAGCTCTGCTAAGAAGGAGTTCAAACTAAGAGTCTTTGATCTGCTAGAATTTCTAACACATGTGAACTCCACATGCTTTCTGTAATTCTACCCGATGTAGCTAAATTGTTCATAGTGAGTCTAACAACTTATAATTTGCTTTAGTTACAGATCTCTTGCCTTCTATTATTAAACAGGATGGATTTTCAGATCCAGATGTTCTTTTGATTTGTGGTTTGCCTATTTCCCTCCAAGAAATTGTCAAAAATGGCCTGGACTGGTAGAACCTTTACCACAGTTTGTGCTGAGACAGCATTATTGTGCCAGTCAGTAAGTTAAACAAATGCAAACTAGTTTAGACTAGAGGGAAAACAGCTGAAATGAAATAGAGGAGGAGTATTAAGGAAGAAACATATAGCTTGGGGAAAAATATATCTATTTTTTCATTCTGTTTACTGTATTGTCTTTTTTTCCTCAAATTTTTTTTTACCTCCTCTTTTACCTGTGGATTATCTAAAAGTATTTTGTTTAGTTTGGAGATGTTCCTGTTGTGTTACTATTATTGATTTTCTAGTTTGGTTTTATTGTGGCCACAGATTACACTCTACATAATTTCAGTTCTTTTAAATTTGAGGTTTGTTTTATGGCCCAGGATATGATATATCTTGGTGTACGTTCTGCGGTTACTTGAAAAGAAAGTGTATTCTGTTGTTGGGTGGAGTGTTTCTAAACCTGTACATTACTGGTTGATGTTATTGTTTAGTTATTTTATATCATTGCTGATTTTCTGCCTAGTTGTTCCAGTAATTGTTAAGTGTTGAAGTCTCCATCTGTAATTGTGGGTTTGTCTCTTTCTGTTTTCAGTTCTGTCAGCTTTTGCATCATATGTTTTGCAGTCCTAAATGCATACACACTTAAGATTAACATTCTTGGCTGGACACCATCATCACTCACACCTGTAATTCTAGAACTGCGGGAGGCTGAGGTGAGTGGATCACTTGAGCTCAAGATTTGGAGACCAGCCTGGGTAACATGGTGAAAACCCATCTCTATCAAAAATACAAAAATTAGCCAGGTGTGGTGGCGTGTGCATGTGGTCCTAGCTACTCAGGAAGCTGAGGTGGAGAGTCACCTAAATCTGGGGAGGTTGAGGCTGCAGTGAGTGGAGATTATGCCACTGCATTACAGCCTGGCGACAGAGTGAGACCCCGTATTAAAAAAAAAAAATTCCCCCACACTCTATTTCTTCAGCTGTACCTCCCCACAACTCATAGTCCTTGACCAATCTCTATTTTTTTTTAGACAGGGTCTCTGTCTAGTGCCCAGGTTGGAGTGCTTATTTCAGCTTATTGCAACCTCTACTTCCTGGGTTCAAGTGGTCCTTCTACCTCAGCCTTCCGAGTAGCTGAGACCATAGGCGCTAGCCACCACTCCTGGCCAATTTTTGTATTTTTTGTAGAGACAGTGTTTCACCATATTGCCCAGGCTGATCTTGAACTCCTGAGCTCAAATGATCCTCCCACCCCAGCCTCCCAAAGTGCTGGGATTAGAGGTGTGAGCCACTCCATCCAGTCTAGATAACTTCTTCATTTTTTTTTTTTTTTTTGAGACAGAGTCCTGCTCTGTTGCCCAGACTGGAGTGCAATGGCGCAATCTTGGCTCACTGCAACCTCTGACTCCTGGTTTAAGCAATTCTCTTGCCTCAGCCTCTGAGTAGCTGGGATTATAGGCGACTGCCACAACGCCTAGCTAATTTTTTTGTATTCTTAGTAGAGACGGGGTTTCTCCATGTTGGCCAGGCTGGTCTCGAACTCCTGACTCACGTGATCTGCCCGCCTCAGCATCCCAAACTGCTGGGATTATAGATGTGAGCCACAGTGCCCAGCTTTTTTTTTTTTTTTTTTGGCGCACTCTTGTTGTCCAGGCTGGAGTGCAGTAGTGTGACCTTGGCTCACCACAACCTCTGCCTCCAGGTTCAAGCAATTCTCCTACCTCAGCCTCTCAAGTAGCTGGGATTACAGGTGCGTGCCATCATGCCTGGCTAGCTTTTACATTTTTAGTAGAGACAGGGTCTCACCATGTTGGCTAGGCTGGTCTCAAACTCCTGAGCTCAAGTGATCAGCCTGCCTCGGTCTCCCAAAGTGCTGGGATTACAGGCATGAGCCACCATGGCCGGTTGACAGTTTTGTTCTTGAATAAAATTTGAATAGTTTGTACCTAAAAAGTATTGTGCCTCTTCTTTCTCCCACCATTTTCTACTGTATTCTAATTGATTTCCCCTCATAGGTAAAATACCATTCATTTTCCACTGGCTATTTTCAGGAATTTTTGTCTTCAGTTTTCAGAAAATTAATTCTGATGTGTCTTGGTATGGATTTCTTTGAATTTATCCTTTTCGGAGTTTGCTCAGCTTCTTGAATCTGTGTGTTGTCTCTTGGGGAATTTTGAGTCATTTCTTTGAGGGCTTTTTTAGCCCCACCTTTTTTTCTCCTCTCCTTTGCAACTCTGATGACATGAATGTTAGTTTTTTTGTTATAGTTCCCTAAGGTCCTGTTCAATTTTGTTCTGTTTTCTCTCTGTTGCTCAGATTGGGTAATATGTATTGTTCTAGTTTACAGATTGTTTCCTCTCTCTCCTGTGTTCTGCTGCTGAGTTCATCCATTGAGAATTTTATTTTGGTTATTGTGCCCTAAATTTTCCATTTGGTTCTTTTTTATATCTTCTGCATTCTGCGACTTTGTATTTCTTTGCTGAGTGTGGTAGGCAGAATGGCCCTCCAAAGATGTCCATGTCATAATCCCTGGAACTGTGGCAAAAGAAACTTTAAAAATGTGCTGAGGATTTGAATGGGGAGATGGATTATCATGAATTGCCTGGTGGGTGCAATCTAATTACATGAGTCCTAAAAATCAGAGAACCTTTCCTGGTTGTGATTAGAGGAAGATATGGCAAAAAGGCGCAGAGATGTAATGTTGCTGGCTTTGAAGATGGAGGAAGAGAGCCACATGCCAAGGAACGTAGAAGCTGGAAGGAGCGAGGAAATGGATTCTCCCTTAGGATATCTAGAAAGTAACACAGCCTTGTGGACCACTTTAGCCCAGTTGTGACCCATGTCAGACTTCTAACCTGCAGCTAACAAATCTACATTGAGCTAGTGAATTTGTGTGATTTGTTATGGCAGCAATAAAAAACTAGTATGCTGAAGCTACTTTGTTATTTGTTTCAGGGATGTTTATAATTGCTCATTGAAGCATTTTTATATGGCTTCTTTAAAATCTTTGTCAAATTATTCTAACATGTCATTTTGGTGTTGGCATCTTTTTTCTCATTCAGTTTGAGATCTTGGTTATTGGTATGAATGATTTTTGATTGAAATGCAGAAATTTTCATATTGTTTTGAGACTTGTTTTGTCACAAAAAGATAAAGTCTCATAACAATACGAAAATGTCTGCATTTCAATCTGTCATTCAGGCTGTGGAGCACACAGTGGCTTGATCTTGGCTCAGTGCAACCCCTACCTCCCATGCTCCAGTGATTCTTCCACCTCAGCCTCCTGAGTAGCTGGGACCACAGCTGTGTGCCACCATGCCCCGCTAATTTTTGTATTTTTCGTAGAGACAGGATTTTGCCATATTGTCCAGGCTGGTCTTGAACTCCTGGGTTCAAGTGATCTGCCCACTTTGGCCTCCCAAAATGCTGGGATTATAGGCATGAACCACTATACCCAGCCTATGATGAGACTTTATATCTTATTTAAACCTAGTGTTAGCTGGCTTTCTCTGACACCATTCTGACAAAGAAATCTGGGTTGCTTCCTTGTAACTGCCAGATACAGATAGAAGTCCAAGATCTTCTGTAAGCCTCTGTTGACACCAGAAAGGGGGTGCTCTTTGGTATTGATGGGCAATTGTGAGAACCAGCCCTTGAGATGGTCTGTACTGACACTGGGAGGGATTGGGGGTATCTCATGTCTGCCAGCAAGGATAAAAGGCCAGGTTCCTTACTTGGTCTTCCCTGACACTCCTCCGGGTGCACTGTACCACCTCATTTTATCCTTCTGAGGATGGAAGTATAGACCCCCTACTTGTTCTTCATTGGTGTAGATGTGGGTAGGGCCAGTCTTTTTTTGTGGGGTTTGGCTGTGACAGTGGTTATTTTCTAGGTTTTCTGTCTTATTAGGCTGCCCCTGTCCTCGTTCTTTGGCTAGAGAGGCTTTTGTTGTAGCTTTACACTTTGTGCCACTTGGCACTTCTAAGTTGCTTGCTTCTTCAGCATCAAGTCTGGATATATGAGTCAAAAAGAAAACCTAGGGAACTTACCACTGTCTTTATTCTGGTCCTGAGGTCCCTTAGACAATCTGCCTTATTGCCACTTTTCGGTCTTATTTTTGTTTTATATAGAACGTCCAGGGTTTTTAATTATATTGAATGGGAGGAATAGGAGAAAAGACGCCTACTTTGTCTTCCCAGAAGTGGAAGTCTGTCTAAAGACCACTTTTTTTTTGAGACGGAGTCTTGCTTGCTTTGTCACCCAGGCTGGAGTACAGTGATATGATCTCGGCTTACTGCAGCCTCTCCCTCTGGGGTTCAAATGATTCTCCTGCCTCCACCTCCCAAGTAGCTGGGATTACACAGGCATGCACCACACCTGGCTAATTTTGTATTTTTCGTAGAGATGGAGTTTCGCCATGTTGGCCAGGCTGGTCTTGAACTCCTGACCTCAGGTCATCTGCCTGCCTTGGCCTCCTAGTGCTGGGATTACAGGCGTGAGCCACTATGCCCAGACCTGGGACACCCTTTTTTTTTTTCTTTTAAAAAAAGAAATTTTTTTAAATTGCATTTTAGGTTTTGGGGTACATGTGAAGAACATGCAAGATTGTTGCATAGGTACACGCATGGCAGTGTGATTTGCTGCCTTCCTCCCCTTCACCTATATCTGGCATTTCTCCCGATGCTCTCTCTCCCCAACTCCCCACCCCCCACTGTCCCTCCCCCATTTCCCCCCAACAGACCCCAGTGTGTAGTGCTCCCCTCCCTGTGTCCATGTGTTCTCATTGTTCAACACCCGCCTATGAGTGAGGACATGCGGTGTTTGATCTTCTGCTCTTCTGTCAGTTTGCTGAGAATGATGGTTTCCAGGTTCATCCATGTCCCTA
>NW_022440038.1:0-7966 GCF_009761245.1 Sapajus apella
GCAGCAGAGTGGAACACTCTTTAAACCGTGTGCTTCGAAGAGACCATTCTTGCCATTGTCCTGAGAGAAGCTGACTCACTGTTGTGTGTTGACAACGAAAGCCTTTTTTTTTAAGACTCGTTGATATTTGGTCTTTACTAAAGAAATATAATTCCACACACATAGCTGCAATGGCACCAGAACACGAGGAACCTCAAATAGGAGGTGTAGTGGCTTTGCTAGGCATCCATACTGTGCGAAAACTGGAGGAAACTCGAGTTATGTTGACGAGCATGACTCGAATAAGAAGGAAGCGTTTCAAAAATGGTATGACAACTGTGCAGTTACAACGGGGAGATGTACTTACGCCATGGCGTAAAAAATACAAACTCAGCATCACGTGGGCAATTGGGATCTGTTGAACATCATGTTTTTCATAATCCACAAAGGACTTTGTTTTTATGTGTAAATGGAATTATAGTCCAGATCGTTGCCTATACGGAAGCTATTGCCAAGAAACAGAAGAAGGAATATTTATTCTTCACGAGAACAGAGGTGTTTACCATAGTTATAAGCAACCAGCATTTACAGCTGTTTATGAAGCGCTGAGAAATTGTTCTTTTGAAGATGACAACATTCATTCCTTATTAAGGCCTTTAGAACTAGAACTACAAAAAAATAGTGCATATATACTGTGGAGAAATTTACAAAATATTTATCAAATGTAAAAAGCGGAAGAGGTCGTTATGCCAGCTCACCAAAGGCAAGGTGATTCTTGGTGACTGCTATATCAAATGGATGAAACAACGAACCATCAGAGGATAAGTGTGAAGGAATCGTCTTGCATGAAGTATTCAGGAAGGAATTTCTCATCTCCAGAATTTTGTTTCTCTAAATAGGTTAAATGAGGAGTGGTTTTAGGTAATGAAGACTAAGTTAAAATCTCGGGCTCCATCAAAGAAACATTTTTGGTTTCTGATGTTTTGTAATGTTACTTGATATTATTGCAGTACTGATGAAAATATTATTGAATGGTTTTAGCCTGCAAAATTCTGTTGACTCATACTCTTAAGTAAGAGTGGTAGGAGTGTGTAGATGAAAAAATTGTATCTTAAACACAGTGCAAACACTCAGTATAGTAATAAGTTCATGTCAGCACTAACCTTACTTTAAGCACATAAGGAAAAATTTGTTTGCAGGAGCAGAAACAGTTCTGTTTCTAAAGAAATGTGACATAACAATGGACAATCTGTGTGCCTTTATACATTTCATCTCTGTTTTAAAATATTTTTATGACAATCATGTTTAAAATTATTTTTAGATTATAGGTAAGATGCATGTTAAACGTTGAGCTGTATAAGAAAGAAAAATAGTGAAAACTTTGAGGTTTTAATCTGTGTGTGTGTGAGAGAGAGACTGAGAAGTGTAATCTTTTTATTTTTTATGCATTTAACTGTCTTGCCAAAACTCAGATTTAAGATTGTTAAATAGATATTTGGGGAAATTTTTTAAATCTCTTGAAATGAAAATGTTCAGCTTTACTCAGCATTCTTGAAGCAAAATCTATTATGCTGATGAGAAAGTGAGAACCTTAAGAGTATGCTCATATGATGGTGGAAGGTGATGGACCAAAATGCGTCAGCTCCACACTTCCTGTGAGGAGTCATCTTAGTCCCAATGGAGGAGAAAAATGTGGTGCATTTACACTTTTCTTCCACCTCATAACGGTTTTGCAAGGAGGCGGCTGGAGATGCCGGGGCAAGGGGGGGTACAGGCGGGGATGGGGGTGCAGGGGGTGCAGGTGTGGTGATGGGGGTGCAGGTGACTGCAGGTGGGGACGGAGGTGCAGGCGGTGCATACTGACTGCATCCCAAATGTCCTCAGTCAATCCCGAGCCTCTCTTTGAGCTCTGCCAGTACCGTCACCGCAGTTCGCTTGGTACCTTCCTGCTTCAGCACTGAGAGCACCAACCCCAGGTGAACCTGGGTGGTTAGCCGTGCCCTGGGGCCCCCTGTGCACACACCTGGAGCCTCTCTATCCAAAACGAGAGGCGGTCCCTGGGCGTTGTGCCTGGCACGAGGCAGGAGGCACTGGCTCTGTTCCCCAGGAGTGGCCTTGAGGCAGTCAAGGAACTGCACCCCCGGAACACACCCCACCCTCGGGCACGCAGGTGTTGCCAGAGCAGAGCTTGGACCAGAGAACGGAAGGCGTACAGTGTTCCTGCAAGCGTGGGTGGACCTGGGGGAGTACAGGTCACCCTGTCATGAGAATCAGATCCGGCCCTGTTGCCACCATCAGGCCCTGGGGTGCCTGTCATCCCCCTCCCAGATGTCCCACTCCTTGGGGTGAAGCCTGGCTGTGGACTTGAGGCTGCCACTCTCCAGCTCTGGGAGAGTTCACCGCCCTGGTGGGCAGAGGGCCTGGATCCTCACCTGTGAGTTAGACTTGGGTGCCCCTTTCCTGGGTGGCGGCAGGTGAGAGCTTGCTCAGTTTGGCCAGAGGAGAGTCCCATCCACCCACTGAGCAGGAGGGAGAGAGGAGGTGAATCCCAGGAGCTGGGGTCCTTCTGGTTTATGCCGTCTGCCCCACTGGGAGTTTATTCTGGTGTCTGGTGTGAGCAGGCAGCAGAATCCATTTCTTTCCCTAATAACACATGGTCTCCCTCCAGCCCTACCGCCCCGGTGGACATCAGGGCCACGTTGTTCTCTGGGGTGGGGCCCTTCTGGGCACTGCAGGGTCTGAGCAGCATCTCTGGCCTCCACCCAATCCATAGCAGAAGCATCCCCAGTTGTCACAATCACAAATGTCCCCAAATATCACTCAGTGTCCCTTAGGGGACAGAATCACCCCAAGTTGGCTGGGTGTGGGGGTCATGCCTGTAATCCCAGCACTATTGGAGGCTGAGGTGGGTGGATTACTTGAGATCAGGAGTTCAAGATCAGCCTGGTCAACGTGGTGAAACCCTATCTCTACTAAAATACCAAAATTAGCCGGGTGTGGTGGTGAGCACCTGTAATGCCAGCTACTTGGGAGACTGAGGAAGAAGAACTTGAACCTGGGAGGCAGAGGTTGCAGTGAGCCGAGATTGTGTCATTGCAGCCTGGGTGACAGAGCGAGACTCTGTCTCAAAAAATCACCCCAAGTTGAGACCCCCTTGGGTTAGGGGATTCCATGGACCACCAAAAGACTCTGTCCCATGATCATATGGACTTCTGAGGTCCCAGGAGGTGGCACACATTGAAATCTACACAGAGTGAGGAGGGAGAGAGGAGATGAATCCAAGGAGCTGGGGTTCCCCTGGCTTACATCATCTGCCCTATTGGGGGTTTATCATGATGTCTGATGTGAGTGGAGAACAGACTTTTTTTTTGAGATGGAGTTTCTATCTTGTTGCCCAAGCTGGAGTGCAGTGGCATGATCTTGGCTCACTGCAACCTCCACCTCCCAGGTTCAAGCGGTTCTCGTGCCTCAGCCTCCCAAGTAGCTAGGATTACAGGCCTGTGCCACCACATCTGGGTAATTTTTGTATTATCAGTAGAGATGGGTTTCTCCATGTTGGTCAGGCTGGTCTGGAACTCCTGACCCCAGATGATCTTCCCGACTCAACCTCCCAAAATGCTGGGATTATAGGCATGAGCCACTGCACCCAGTGATTATTATTATTATTATTATTATTGAGACAGAGCCTCACTCTGTCACCCAGGCTGGAGTGCAGTGATGCGATCTCAGCTAACTGCAACCTCTGCCACCTGGGTTCAAGCAATTCTCCTTCCTCAGCCTCCCAAGTAGCTGGTATCACAGGCATGTGCCACCATGCCCAGCTAATTTTTGTATTTTTAGGAGAGACAGGGTTTCGCCATATTGGTGAGGCTGTTCTCAAACTGCTGACCTCAGGTAATCCATCTGCCTCAGCTGACCTCAGATGTTCCACCCTCCTCAGCCTCCCAGAGTGCTGGGATTACAGGCATGAGCCACTGCTCCCAGCCTAATTTTTTTTTCTCTCAAATTAAGGTAGGGTCTCTCATGTTCAGCACTGCAGACTTTCTATCTGCTTACAAGAAATGAGGCTGGGGTGGGGTTGGGGATGCAGAGGGTACTTGGGCCCACCTGCACCCACCTGCACCCACCTGTACCCACCTGCATCCACCTGCAACTCCATTCTCACTCATCTGGGGCAATGTCTGAGGACATTTGTGGTTACACACCTGGGGCGTGCCCCTGCCATGGAGTGGGTGGAGGCCAGGGACGCTGCTCAGCGCCCTACAGTGCCCAGGATGGCCCCACCCCAGAGAATGATCCAGCTCCCACATCCACAGAAGCCCAGTGGAAGCCCCTGTTCCAGGATAAGCATTTCTCCAGCATTTTTGCTTCTTGCCACACGGAGTACAGAAGTTCCTGACCTCCAGATTGCAGTGCGTGTTTTTCTGATAGCTTATTGTTCATCAAGGGAGGTTTTCTGGCCACATTTCTGCTGAGAGCTTTACGGGAAACTTTTATCTCAATAATGACTCTTGTGCCGTGGGCAAACTCCAGGCCCCGCTGCCAGTCAAGGCAGATTTCTTTGCCCTGGTTGGTCACCAGCTTTCATCATGTCCCAGGCGTGTCAAAATTCACATTATTTTCGGTTCTTTTCATGGACAAGTTGTTCCCTTGAAAGAACTGCAAGAAATGCAGCCAGAACCTGAAAATGTTCTGCTCTCGGGTCACATAGCCCTCTGCTGCCACCCCCTAGAAAATGTGTGCAACCTGCAAGTAATCATGGGGTGCTGTGCTGAAATCAGGGGCTCTGCATCAGCCCCCAGGGCCCAGAAGCCTCTCCCTGTACCCTGCAGCCTCCGCATCTGTAGCCCGGGACAAGGCGGTGCTTCCTGGTGGCCGGGGAGCTTGGACATGACCTTGGCCTTCTACAGCAGGGGATCACCTGGAGTGATCCTGCCCACCACCCCCAGGGACACTGAGCAATTTCTGGGACATCTGTGGTTTTCATGACTTTGGGGTACTCCTGACAGGGAGTGGGCGGAGGCCAGGGGCGCTACTCATCACCCCAAAGTGCCCAGGATGGCCCCACTGCAAGGAATGATCAGGCCTCAGATGTCCACAGCACTGACTGGGAGAAACTCTGGGGTCATTATCTGGGGGGAAAAATCGAGTTATCTTCCTGCTCACAGTGGGCACCAGAAGAAACTCCCCAGGGGGCAGACAGTGTAAACCAGGAAACCCCCAGCTCCTGGGATTCTCCTCCTTTGTCCCTCCCAGCTCAGGGTGTGGATTTCAACACATGCAGCCTCCTGGGAACTCAGCAGGGTAAAGGATCATGGGATGCAGACTCTGTTGGGGGTCCATGGAATCCCATATCCTGGGGGGGTTCTCAACCTGGGGCAATTTTGCACCCAGGAGACAGTTGTGGCTGCCTTGATTGGCGGATGCCATGGGGCGGAGGTCAGGAGTACCACTCAGCACCCTGCAGCACCCGGGGCAGCCCCACAACCAAGGAGGATTCAGCCCCAAATGCCCACAGTGCCGAGTGGGAGAAGCCCGGGTGCAGAAGAAGCTGCCTCCCGGGTGAGTTGAGGGTAGGCTCATGTTCTCTTCTCCACAGGACTGCTACGGCCCCCACTCAGGCTCCAGTACACAGACCCCTGCTTTCAGGCCCACAGATGTCCTCTCAGCAAATCCCTGTTTCAAATCTGTGATTGCGACCACCTGACGTTACTGATTGGAGGCTCCCTACCCAGAGAGGCTCACGTTCACGGTCACTGAGGCCGGGAATTCATTGGTGGGGTGCAGGGATCTGGGCACCCCGAGCCAGTGTGCAGCCCGCAACCGCCTCGTGTGTGTGTGTGTGTGTGTGTGTGTGTGTGTGTGCGTGTGTGCCTGTTGTTAAGCAACCACTTGAACAGTCAACCTCCCACAGAGCGAGGGATGAGGCACCGACTCTGTCACCCTGTCATCGGCGATTCATCAAACCTTGGTCGCCTTTGACTCAAAGTACAGACGGTGGGACAGTCACCTACAATAAGACGCTGGGGGGCAGGGGACATGGTGGAACCAAGTAGAAGCCACAGTGGATGTCTCTGTCAACCCACGGCTTGACCTTGACCCTCCCATGACCCTCTGTAGCAGGGGGTGGAGTCCGTTGCCCAAGACAGTGATGATGTGGGCCCTTGAATGTGAATTTTCCTTCCATCTGCATCATGGTTTTAGTGATATGGCACCCACGTGCAGGGCCCTGCTGTGTTAACACCCTCGGATCTGCACACAGACACACCCCCGGCGCTGTGTGGGGACGCCTGTCATAGACGGCTAAGGTGCAGCCTGGAGAGGCCCAAGGTGGGGTCTGCTTGGAAGTTAGGGGCCTGGTAGAGGGGCCCCTGTCCCACCAGCAGGGTTCAAGGGGCTGAGGGCTCCTGAGTGGAGGTGGGCCAGTCGGATGCCCAGGCGGATGCCCCAGTGCAGAGCCCACTGTGACTGGATGAGCCTCATAATGATAGCCTTGAAAAAGCCTCATGTTAGAGCCTCAGCTTTACTTACTTACTATTTTTACTGGACATGGATCTGAATTCTTTTTTTTTTTTTTTTTTTTTTGAGGCATAGTATCACACTGTCACCCAGGCTGGAGTGCAGTGGTGCGATCTTGGCTCACTGCAACCTCTGCCTCCCAGGTTCAAGCGATTCTCCTGCTTCAGCCTCCCCAGTAGCTGGGATTATGGGCACCCGCCACCACGCCCAGCTAATTTTTGTATTTTTATTGGAGACGGGGTTTCACCACGTTCACCAGGCTGGTCTTGAACTTCTGACCTCATGATCCACCTGCGTCAGCCTCCCAAAGTGCTGGGATTACAGACGTAAGCCACCACTCCTGGCTCTGAATTATGATTCTTATATTCTTCTTATTTTTATTTTAGAGTCAGAGTCTCACTCTGTTGCCCAGGCTGGAGTGCAGTGGGGTGATCACAGCTCAGTGTGACTGGGGGGGGGGTGCCCCTGCCAGGGAGTAGGTGGAGGCCAGGGACTCTGCTCAGCACCCAGCAGTGCCCAGGACGGCCCCACCCCAGAGATGGATCCAGTCCTGATGTCCACAGTTATGAGTGGGAGAAACTTCTCTGTAGAGTGCAAAGTCTGTTTGTCAGCTGTTTTTATAATTCCCAGTCTGGTGTGTGTGTGTGTGTGTGTTTGTGTATATTGTGTATTGTGTATTTCTTTTAGTTTTGTTTATAGCAGGTTGGGTTTTTTTTGTTTTTTTTGTGTGTGTGTTTTTTTTGAGATGGAGTTTCACTCTTGCCACCCAGGCTAGAATGCAGTGGTGTGATCTCGGCTCACCAAAACATCTGCCTCCCAGATTCAAGCGATTCTCCTGCCTCAGCCTCCCAAGTAGCTGGAATTACAGGTGCACATTACCACACCCAGCTAATTTTTGTATTTTTAGTAGAGACGAAGTTTCACCACATTGGCCAGGCTGGCCTCGAACTCCTGACCTCATGATCTGCCCACCTTGGCCTCCCAAAGTGCTGGGATTAAAGACATGAGCCACCACGCCATCCTGATTTGTCCTATGTGTCTGGCTTCTCTCACTGAGTGGGACGTCCTCAAGGTGCATCCTTGTTGCAGCCTGTGTGGGTATTCCCTTTCTTTTCATGGCTGAGCAATATTCCATCATACAGATGCACAGTGCTGTGTTTATCTGCTCATCTCTTCATGGACGCTTGGGTTGCTTCCACCTTTTGGCTGCTGTAGACATAAGTGAACAATACAAGTATCTGTCCAAGAGAGACCTGGTCGTGCTCTGTTGCCCAGGCTGGAGTGCAGTGACGCAGTGACAGCTCACTGCAGCCTTAAACTCCTGGGCTCAAGCGAGCCTCCCTTCTCAGCCTCCTGAGTAGCTGGTACCACAGGTGTGCCCCACCACAATCAGGTACAATGTAAGAGGTTTTTTTCTGTTGTTGTTTATTTATTTATTTATTTTTGAGATGGAGTTTTGCTCTTCTTG
>NW_022440039.1:0-7964 GCF_009761245.1 Sapajus apella
TTCCATTTATGACAGCTATATCTGACATATAAGGGAGCACTTGAAACAAAAAGAGATCTTGGTGTATGTGTAAGAAGGCCAAGACTAGACTGCTTTGGTGTCTACTGAATTCACTGGGAGATAAACTAAGATGTTTTTTCTCCAATTTCTGTGACTGTGGTATGTTAGCCTGGTATTCCACCACATGTAAATTTTTAACACAACATAGATTTCATGAGTTTGTGGCTTGCCTGAACTTCCTTTTTTAAAATCCTGACATTTGCAGATGAAAATAATCTTCGTTACTTTTAAAATTGCATTTTACCAAATATTAAAAGAAATGTAAATGTTTTGCAGATTTATTTCAAAACATTCTAAATTTCCAAAATCTTTACCAATACAAACCCACATGAGTTAGGTAATTTGGAGAGAGTGCAAACAGACACCTCTTTGTAGTAAGCTTGGTGAAGATAAGGCATTTCGGCATATGTTCTGCCACAAAGCATTTGTGGGTCTTATGTTAGAGCTTCAGAATTCCTTCCGAAAAGGACAAAAGAGAGACTTCCTGTCATTTCCACTGGTTTCTGCATGTGGGACCAATATGAGCAAAGTTTAAACAGATGCAAATGGTAAGGGGAGGTGGCAGTGTCACATATTGTTTTACATATTTCTTCGTATCCAGATTGAATTTAAGTCGGTCTCTTTTTGGAGCTTTCAGAGTATACTTCCACTGAAATTACAGCATGCTTGAATGGTTTATTTCACCAATATTTGCTTATGGAAATAAAGGGGAGTGCCAGAGGAGAAAGGAGGAGAGGAGTGGAGGAGGGGGTTGAGGTTGAAGGAGGCTCTGACCACAGCACAGAGCTCCGCAACCTTGTCTGATGTGATCATTAACCTTCTTGGAAAACGCAGCTGGCAGTTCTCTGAGGTTTGTCATTAGAATGTGAAGACAGCCACACAGAAATTGCACAGACTATTTACAGATCGTTTGGTTTACACTGAGAGCCATTGCTTCACTTTTGTGCGGTAGGAAAATGAGATTTCAGAAATTCCTTTTTGCATTTTTTATTTTTATTATGAGTCTTCTCCTTATCAGCGGACAGAGACCAGGTAGGCCTTTGATAACATTTGTACAAGTAACTTGTTTTGCCTGTTTGCATCCCTGGGTCTCTGAGCATGATTGTGTTTATCTGAAAACCGCTTAGGTGTGCTTGCGGTTAGTAGTGTTGGGGATAAACGTGTGGGACTTTGAAAGTATGCTATCTATCCTGTTGGGTCTATTATTTCAATATTTTAAAAATAGCTGGACTTCAAAATGATAAGTATTTTACCACTTTTTTTCTAAATGCAAAGAAAATAGATCTCTAAGCTATTGTAGATGTGTTGTCTTTACAAGTAAAATGAAACAGAAATGTTGGTCTATTCATTACAGAGGGAAAGAAATCTATAAATTTTTAGGTAAAATGGAAACTCCAAAGAATTTTATTTATAAGTATCTTGCTGGCCAGTGTAGGGACTGAATTAACATACAAAAAGCATAATGTGACAAAATGTACATGAAATCTTAAGTCAATAGCTGTTATTTCTAGTTATGTAACTAGGCATGTCACTTAAAACAATTAAGTGCAGTTGTTATTCTTATTATGCTTACAGAGCCAAAAAGTGTCAAAAATATGTATGGTAAAGATATATTAATTTACTTGACACGTTTTCAAAGATGATATCAACTATATTGTATTTAACAGAAATTTAGTACACAAAATTATTCTAATGTACTTTTACTTCAAAACCAAATAGCTAAGATTTCAAAGAACTGGTAAGTTAAAAAAAAAGAAAGAACAAAAAAAAAAAAAAAGGAAAAGAAATTAGAAAGTTAAAAGTTTTCTGACTCAGGAAAATCACAAACCCAACTTTAAATAAAAAGGTGGCAATATTTACATCCAAATATGTTAGATTATTCTCTTGATAATACACATCTCCAGTTAGAATAGAAAATGATGCATTACTTGTTAAAAATTCAGACTTTGCTTTTTAGTTAATTAGAAGTTTGACCACTGTGAGTTTATTTTAAATGATGTCCCCTGGTCTGTTCTTTTACATAAATTTTTAAAAAGTTCCAAGTCAGCAACTTTGAGAAAGCAGCTTGATCCCTTCTTATTGTTTACAGTAGTCACTATTCAGGCCATTTATACTTTTCGGAAACACGGAATAGCTTGGACAATGTTCTCACAAAATATTTGTGATTAATTTACTACCTAAAATAAAAGGTCTAGGAGCATTTAGGAAAAAATCATGTAAAAGGAGGAGGATATTACTCTTTAGACCTTGGTAGATTGCTTAACGATAGGGATTAAATAAATGAATAAATGTAAAAGACGATCTCGCTATTAACATGAACTGTTAGGAACACCCCTTGTGTATATGCATCACATTGATTCTTAATTTCAGAATCACATCTGAACAAATAGCAAATAACCACAGTCTAGTTTGGTTCCAAAATATATGTTTACATTGTCTAGATTAAACAATAATTAAACCTCTGAAAATTGCTCCTAATGCTTCTCTCTTTTTCCTTCAGTTAATTTGGCCATGAGAAGAAAATTGCGCAAACACAATTGCCTTCAGAGGAGATGTATGCCTCTCCATTCACGAGTACCCTTCCCCTGAGGTATTTCTGACAGAAAATAGTTTTGCTACATTTATGCAATGTTCCAAGATAGATATACCAGAGAATGTTTATTCACAGTTTGTAATATGTGGTAATGGCTTGTGGTGATGTCAAGGCTTATGAGATACATACCAATAAATGAAAGAGTGAAATGAATGACATGACTTTTGGGAATTGCTTTAACAGTTAAGGAAGAAAATTAGACATATGAGGTCAATGTAGGAAAATCTTGATGCTGTTGAATCTGAGTAACAGCTATATGGGGATAATATTATTGTGAATGTTATGCCAAACAAGCTGATTTCCCATTAAGACCACTGTGCATGAGAGCATTTGGATGTATTCACCCAACACCATACCATTGATGAACTACCATCAGTACTTCCGGGTTTCTTTTTCTCTCTTCTCCTGTCATCTCCTCTCTTCTCCTTTCTTCTCCTCCCCTCTCCCTCTCCTCTTTTCTACTCCTTATTTTGAGACAGGGTCGTGCTTTGTCACCCAGGCTGGAGTCAGAGATGTGATCTCAGCTCATTGCAGCCTCAACCTCCCAGGCTCAAGTGATCCTCCCACCTCTGCTTCCCAAGTAGTTGGGACTACTGGCGTGTGCCACCACTTGGGTAATTTTTGTGTTTTTTGTAGAGATGAGGGTTCCCCATGTTGCGCAGGCTGGTCTTGAACTCCTGGCCTTAAGTGATCCACCTGCCTTGGCCTCCCAAGTGCTGGGATTTCAGACGAGAGCCACCACAGTGGCCCTCAGGATTTATTTTTTTCCAAAAATATTTCTTTTTTTTTTTTTTTTTTTGAGACGGAGTTTCGCTCTTGCTACCCAGGCTGGAGTGCAATGGCGCGATCTCGGCTCACCGCAACCTCCGTCTCCTGGGTTCAGGCAATTCTCCTGCCTCAGCCTCCTGAGTAGCTGGGATTACAGGCATGCACCACCATGCCCAGCTAATTTTTTGTATTTTTAGTAGAGACGGGGTTTCACCGTGTTGACCAGGATGGTCTAGATCTCTTGACCTCGTGATCCACCCCCCTCGGCCTCCCAAAGTGCTGGGATTACAGGCGTGAGCCACTGCACCCGGCCAAAAATATTTCTTTTAATAGAAAAGGTACACTTAATGAAATGGCAGCTTTCCAGCCTCATCAATAGTAGTGATCTTGATAGTCGCATCTTAAGGATAAATTCTGGTAGGGTTTTGCTCCTTCCTTTTTTGTTTTTACACATGCTAAATAATTTCACACTGTCACGATTACCAGTAATACTGCTTGAATCAGTTAACTTCAAACACTGTCCAAGTTTAAGTCACTTCATACTAAAAAATGCTCATTTAAGATACATCTTTCTTAAAAAATGCCACAGAAATATTTCTCTTCTGGTTAACATACACAGGCAGTGGCTAAATTAGCTTATTCAGTTGGCCTGTAGAGTAACCTTTATGGTTCCATTCATTCAGTGGAAAGAACGGTTGCTATGCGTATTGTTTAATGTATGCTTTTCAAACCTGGTGAAAGCCCTGTAGTAGAAAATTAAATGAAGGAAGAGCAATTCAGTAATAAGCATTTATCAAAAGGCCTGAGACAAAAAAGTCAAGTTCTCTTCGCCTATATCTATGACAAGTTAATTTTTGTTATCAAAACATGAAAAACAGCTTTGGTGGAGGAATCCAGAAAGATATAATAAGAGGTTTCTGAGAAGCCAATTAATAGTGATTGAAACATACTTTAAAAAGATTTTCTATGTTAAAGTATCTCTTGGTGTGTGTTAATAATGCTTCCAGCAGAGCATTTGGTCTCATGCATAAAATCATGGTAAAAATACGTGCTTAAGAGGACTGGAGACACCCCAGATTTTTCCAGCACTCCTTCATAAATGACAAAGAGGAGAGGATAGATTTCACAATAACAAGAGAATTCCTGCATATACAGAGAAAGGTACCTTGCAAAATATAAACACAGGTCTTTAGATAGCCACAGATTATCCTCTAATCACATACCATAGAAATCAGTGTTAGAAGTAAACAAGGGCAGTGAAATTTGAATTTTTAAAGTTGAGGGAAATTTTGACCTATAAATCAAGTTTGTAAACCAAAGGGAAATTTACATAAAAACCATGCAAACTGCTTAATAATAGCAACCCTTTACAAAAGTTGGCTGATAGTTTATAAAATTGCTTGGGCATCTATCTTCTCAGTTTTAGGCTAGTTCTACATTCCAGCTACAATTCTTTGATGAGTGTTTTTAAAAGTCACCTGTTGGAATCTACTGTAAGAGCTAATATAAAATAAACATTAATTTAATTTTCCAAGACCTTGCTCAACCAGCACTATACTGTAATAACAAATGCTACCTTCAGATCTGATAACAGAATTCTCACTGTGCCAAATACTTTCACATTTTTTATATGTTTGGCAACAAAGGCATTTTGATAATTGGGTAAATGTACTGTAAAGCTAGGTAGTGGACTCTAAGACAAAACACTCCTTTCATTTCTCTTCCTCTATTTTTTGGGATGCTTTAGATAAAATCACAAGGGGTTATCTGACTCAGTTAGGATCACGTAAGACTTGGTAAAAGGATAGGTAAGGTAAACAATTGACTTTGGAAGCTTTCCAGATTAACCTTCTAGAGTGTTTAGACCTTTAGCTCATTTATTAGGAATGTCATATTATCTTTACTCTGTCAATTTTTCTACCTCCTAGGGTCATCCTCAATGATCCCAGCCGATGCAACTGAATTCATTAGACAGAAAAATCTGTGCATAGGTATGCAGTTCATTTCCTTGATTTCTTTTCTCAGAAACATTTTGGCATCACCTTCAGTCCTAAGTGATTCAGAGTGAAGGAGAACAAGAGAAAGGGTGCCAGGAAATGGAAGTCTACAGGTTAATGTGAGGACCCTAGAGTAGGAAATGAGGTAAGGACTTAAGACTGGAAGGACTTCTCGTTTCCAATAGTAAAATCTCACCGCATCAGTGCCTTTATTTATAAGAATGTACTCTAAGGCCAGGTGCAGTGGCTCATGCCTGTAATCTCAGCACTTTAGGAGGTGGAGGTAGGTGGATCGCTTGAGTACAAGAATTCAAGACCAGCCTGGGCAACTTGATGAAACCTTGCCTCTACAAAAAAAAAAAAAAAAAAAAAAAAAAAAAAAAAAATTAGCCAGGCCTGGTGGCGTGTGCCTATAGTTGTAGCTATTCGAGAGACTGAGGCCTCCAGAGAGGATCATATGAGCTCAGGAGTGTGAGGCTGCAATGAGCTGTGATTGTGCCATTGCATTCCAGCCTCGGTGACAAAGCAATACCCTGTCTCTAAAAAAGTACTTAATTAATATGTACTCTAGTTAACTGCATACCCTGTCAATAGATACTCTAGCCAGCTTTTAATAACAATTGTAATACTTGTTCGTGGCATAGAATGTATCTCTAACAGTATGGAAGAATGTAAAGTCAAAAGTAAAAGTTCTCCCCTCTATCCTATTGCCCATTTTCATGTTCTCAGGTAATGACTATGAAAAGATTTTTGTAAAAAGTATCTTTTAATACATTATTTTTAATTGAGTCCAGCTAATACCCTTTTGTCATCCTCAATGGCTCTTCAAACAGTGCTTCTAGTTTCCTGTTTGTCACTTTATTCTCACCCCCTTGCAGTCATTGGCATCTGACCCCCTTAACCAAACCTGCTTCCCAACTTTTCCTGCAATTGTCCTAGCGTCTTGATCCTTCTCACTCCATTATCTCTACCTCTTGGGTTTAACTGAAACCCAACTCTGCTTTCAGCATAGAATCTCTACTTCAGTGGAGCATTTCGTCTCTAGCTTTAGCTGGGCTCTCTGGGAATAACTCATCTGCAATTCATATTCCTATTCAACTATTATTTCAAACTAATCACCTCTAGTTTCCTTACACTTCTTAGTCTCCTCTTCCAACTTACAGCAAAACATAAATCCTCTTACTTCGTGGTGAAAAAGGAGGTCATTGGCTGGACACGATAGCTCACGCCTGTCATCCCAGCACTTTGGGAGGTCAAGGTGAGTGGCTCACAAGGTCAGGATTTCAAGACCAGCCTAGCCAATACGGTGAAACCCCGTCTCTACTAAAATATGTAGGCAGACATGATAGCGGGTGCCTATAGTCCCAGCTACCTGGGAGGCTGAGGCAGGAGCATTTCTTGAACCCAGGAGGTGGAGGTTGTAGTGAGCCAAGATCACGCCATTGCACTCCAGCCTGGTCAACAGAGCAAGCCTCCATCTCAAAAAAATAAAAAATAAAATAAAAAATAAAGGAGGCTATTAAGCCTCAAGATCCAACCTTGCCCTCAAACTACAGACATCTACATCTACAATGTTTATTTTATGTTCCCTTCTAGTCTTTCTTTCTCTCTCTCTCTGTCTTTTTTTTTCTTTTTTTTTTGAGACAGAATCTCATTCTGTCACCCAGGCTGGGTGCGGTGGCGTGATCATAGCTCACTGTAGCCTCAAAGTCTTGTGCTCAAGCTATCCTCCTGCCTCAGCATTCCAAGTATCTGAAACTACAGGTGTGTGCCACCATGCTTGGCTAATTTTAAGATTTTTTGTAGAGACAGGGTCTAACTTTGTTGCCAGGTTGGTCTTGACCTTCTGGGCTGAAGCAATCCTCCTACCTTGGCCTCCCAAAGTGCTGGGATTACAGGCATGAGCCACTGTGTGTGGCCCCTAGTCTTTCAATAAAGGGCACCTCTCCTGGGCATGGGTAACCTCCCTACACATCAAGGACATTGATCCAGCAATTATACTCCCTTGCTCCCCCAGAATGTTCAATATGTCAACGCTGACCTATTTCATCTAAAATAAAAAAATAAAAAATAAGACGGAAAAACAAAAGAAAGAAAGAAAAAAAAGAAGACAGAAAGAAAGAAAAAAGAGAAGGGAAGAAAAAAGGAAAGAGAAACAAGGAAAGAAGGAAAGAAAGAAAGAAAAAGAAAGAAAGAGAGAAAGAAGAAAAAGAAACAAAAAAAAGAGGGAGGAAGAGAAGAAAGACGAGTCCCACCTGTGGCCCCACAGTGCTCTCTAGTGACCAGCCCATGTTCTCTTCATCTCTTCGCAGACACATTTTTTGAAAAGGCAGCATTTTATTTTTCCTCCCACCTATTTTCAACACATTGCTCCCGTTTTCATTCAGGGAAATGTCTTATTATGACTTCCCTCTTCTGAATCCAGTGAATGTATTTCCGTCCTGATCTCAGTTCATTTGCTGTAGGGCAAACGGAACACAAAATAATAATAATTTGACGAACAACACCTGACACCATGTACCTTTCCAGTCTCATCTGTTACCTTG
>NW_022440040.1:0-7959 GCF_009761245.1 Sapajus apella
ACATTTATACCATGGATAACTTCTTGGCAATAAAAAGGAACAGACTATGGATACACACAGTGGCTTGGAGGATTCTCCAGAGAATTATGCTGAGTGTAGAAAGCTAATCCTAAGAGGTTGCATACAATATGACTCCATAAAAAATAACATTCTCGAAAGGATAAAATTATAGAAATGAAGAACAGATTAGTGGTGGATTTAGAATGAAGGAAAGGGAAAAGGGAAAGTGGGTGTGGCAATGAAAGGGCAACATGAGTGATCCCTGTGATGGTAGAAATAATCTGTATTTTTTTTTTTAAGTTGGAGTTTCGCTCTTGTTACCCAGGCTGGAGTGCAATGGTGTGATCTCGGCTCACTGCAACCTCCGCCTTCTGGATTCAAGCAATTCTCCGGCCTCAGCCTCTCGAGTAGCTGGGACTACAGGCTGCGCCACCATGTCCACCTAATTTTTGTATTTTTAGTAGAGACGAGGTTTCACCATGTTGACCAGGATGCTCTCAATCTCTTGACCTCGTGATCCACCCACCTTGGCCTCCCAAAGTGCTGGGATTATAGGCGTGAGCCACCATGCCCGGCCTGTATCTTGGTTATACCGAAGTCATGATTTTTGTTGTGATAGTACTATATTTTGCAAAATGTTCCCATTGGGAGAAAATGGGTAAGTTGTGTATGAGATCTCTGTTTGCTTTTTTCTCTTAAAAATTTTATTGAGGTGGAGTCTCACTCTGTTTCCCAGGCTGGAGTGCTGTGGTACAATCTCAGCTCACTGCAGTCTCCGCTGCCCGCGTTCAAGCAATTCTCTTGCCTCAGCCTCCTGTATAGCTGGCATTACAAGTACTCACCATCATGACCGGCTAATTTTTTTTGCATTTTAAATAGAGACAGCGTTTCGCCATGTTGGCCAGCCTGGTCTTGAACTCCTGACCTCACATGATCTGCCTACCTTGGCCTCCCAAAGTGCTGGGATTACAGGTGTGAGCCACCGTGACTGGCAGAGATCTGTTTTTTTTTGTTTTTTTTTTTAGCTGCATGTAATCTATAATTATCTCAAAATGAAAGTTTAATTAAAAATATGGAGTAGGGTTTACAAAAGATAGCTCACTGCTGAGTTGATGAATGTAACTCAAAATATATTTTAAGCTTTTCTATTTAACTTAAGTCTAATAACTTAAAAGTGTGGATCATACCATACATCATTCTTACTGTGAGAGAAATACAATTTTGTTTCATCTTTAGCATTAAAAATGAATTTTATCTTATCGTTGCAATATTCCTGTTGTGAAAATGAATGTATTACTATTAGTAAAGGGAAAGAAAAAAAGAAGAGTAATAGTCCTTAATGTAAGTAATATAATTCATTAAGAATACAGATGTTGGTAAAGTGACTTTATCTTGTATTTTCATCACTGCTATTTAATAATAGAGTTTTTTTGTTGTTGTTTGTTTTTGTTTTTGAGACAGATTCTCAGTCTGTCACCCAGGCTGGAGTGCAGTGGCGCGATCTCAGCTCCCTGAAACTTCCACTTCCTGGATTCAAGTGAGTCTCCTGTCTCAGCCTCCTGAGTAGCTGGGATTACAGGTGCCCACAACCATGCCCAGAAAATTTTTGTATTTTTGGTAGAGATGGGGTTTCACCACATTGGTTAGGCTGGTCTCGAACTACTGACCTCAGGTGATCCACCCACCTCAACCTCCTGAAGTGCTGGGATTACAGCCATGAGCCACTGTGCCTAGCCAATAATAGAATTTTAAACTACATAAATATTTAAACTATATGAATAATATAGTTTCAATAAATTTTAATGAAACAGAACTGTTCTCTAATTAACTTTTAGTCAAAGTTTGCAGAACAACTTTTTAATGTGTTGACTGATTTCTAATCACCTTGCCTTAGTAAGTGGCATTACAGGTAAGTAGAAGGTTCATACCTGTATTTTGTGATTAAAGTTATAGGGTGAATAATTTTCTATATCTGTGGATATTTCCTACGTTGAGAGAGCCAAGGAGTTCAAATGAGTAGTATGTCTACACCAAATCCAAATAGAGACTTGCAAAGTGAAATATTCAACCAACTCCAAATTAGCTGACCATGCCATTCCATGTATCTAAGGAAATTGATTTTATTTTTACCAAATAGTACATGAGATATTTAAGCTGTCATAAATTAAACACAATTCTCAGTGAGTTTTTAATCTCAGAATTTAAAAAGAATAAAAAATATCTTCCTGGTGACTCAAAGATGCTGTAGTGTCTACATGTTTAGTGCTGTCTTAGATGGCTGACCACATGCTTCTGACCATGGAGAATTTGATAGTTGTATTTTATTACTACTCTACAGGATCAGCTTAATTTGACATGGGATATTAGCTGATGTAAGAAAAATTTATTTTAAGAGTACACTGGGATCTTAAAAATTAAAAAGAAATATATTCTACTTCCACACGTCAAGGAAAATTCTAAGACATGAGAAGAGATAGCAAACATTGGGGTGGATTAATTACATAATCTGGATTTGAAAAAAACTTCTGCAAAATACCCTCATTTGTTGACAATGCTTCCTAACTGGCTCCACTGTTAGCTGGTGGACAGACACTTGATCTCTTTTAAAATATCTAATCTCTTCTTGATTTATTGGCATAAACTTATTGACAGGTGTTTTTGTTTGTTGTGACCCATGACTTCAGGAAAGGTTGAACCCTTGGGAGCAGTGGTGACTATTACACTCAGAGCTGTTTTTCTTGTGCTTTGTATGTCATCATAAATAGCATTTCTGTGATTAGAAGAGGGGATATCTATTCAGATATTTCTGTTCTATATGTTTACAAGACTTAATAAGATTAAATCAGTTAATACATCTAAATTGTTTGGAATAGTGACTGACACATAGTAAGTGCTTTAAGTCTTAGCCATTGTTATTATGATATTTCCTGTTATTACTATTATTTGCTTCTCTCAGTTGTTTGGTGAGTATTTTGCAAAGCTAATTCTGTAATGCCAATATTTTTTTCCTCATTTCAAGCACATCATTGCAATCTCACATAGTTATATATACATGTTTTTGAATTTTAATTTCAGTTCTAATGTAGAAAGTAATTTAAAAATACTGTTAAATTGTAAAATATAGCATGCATACAGAATAGTCCACAAAACAAAAATAAAGCTTAATGATTTATTACAAACTAAACACCCACGGAATCCATGCAGGTCAAGATATAGTATTGTAACCCTCTGGGAACTGCCCTTCCACACTTCCTTTCTGTCATTCCCCCTGTATGCCTCCTAAAGTTAACTAATATCCTCACTAATATTGTAATCATATCTTTGCTTTTTGTTTCTTTTGAGACAGAGTCTCACTCTGTCACCCAGGCTGGAGTGCAATGTTGAGATCTTGTCTCACTACAATCTTCACCTCCCGGGTTCAAGTGATTCTCCTGCCTCAGCCTCCTGAGTAGCTGGGATTACAGGCATGTGCCACCATGACTGGCTAATTTTTATATTTTTAGTAGAGATGAGGTTTCACCATGGTGGCCAGGCTGGATCTGACTGGGTGCAGTGGCTCATATGTGGCCAGGCATGGTGGCTCACATCTGTAATCTCAGTACTTTGGGAGGTTAGGTGGATGGATTCCTTGAGCTCAGGAGTTTGAGACCAGCTTGGGTAACCTGGCAAAAACCTGTTTCTAAAAAGAAAATAAAGAATTTGAGAATTTCATTGTATGAATCTACTGTAATTTATCATTTTCCATTTGTTGGTTGACATTTGTGCTATTTCCAGTTTTTTGATATTATGAATAATGTTGCCATAAACATCCTCGAACATGTCTCTTGAAGCACACTTGCATGCATTATTGTTAGTTATATATCTGTAAGTGGAAATAGTCGGTCAAAAAGCATACATTTCTTCCATTTTAAAAGATAGTTATGAATTGTTTTTCATATTATTTCTACTGACATTACCCCTATTATTAGTGTTAGAGTTCCCACTGTTCCACGTTCTTTCAAATACTTTCAAATAACAATAGATAATAATTAAAATAGTAAATAAAATAGGAGAAATCTTTTATCCATCCATTCATCCTGGCCATTCTTATTGGTTACTGTAGTATCTCACAATGGCTTCAATTTCTATTCCCTTTTTACTAATTATGTTGAACACCTTTCATATTTTCTAGCCATTTAGATGTCCTCTATTGTGAATCACCTATTTTAAGTCTGCTGCCCACATGACTATTGCACTGACTTTCTCTCATTGATTTGTTGTGGACTTGAGACTCTTATGGTGTCTTAAAAAAAATGGAAGTTTTGAACTTTAATGCAGTGCAATATATCAACCCTTTCTTTCATGTAGGCTAATTTAATGTAGAATGGTTTATCAACCATTTCTTTCATGTTTTTTTCTGTTTTGTTTAAGAAGTCTTTCTCTCCCCAAATGTCATAAATATATTTTCTAATGTATTCTTTTAGAAGCTATATAATTTGCCTTTCATATTTTTGTATATGGTATGAGATAAGGGTCAAGTTTTATTTTTTCCTTCACATGGGCACCCAATTGTCTCAGCACCAATTGTTGAAATGATCATCCTTTCTGTGCTGTTTAGCAGTGCCATCTTTGTTGTAAATCAGCTGTCCATACATGAATGTCTCTTGGATCTTTGTTATATTTCAAAGGTATCTTTATCATTCTTGTGTCAATGTCATATTGTTTTAATTAGTGTAGTTTTATGTAAATCTTGATTTCAAAATAATTTTGGCCTTCATTATTTCCAAATAAATTTAGCATCAGCTTGTTGAAGTCTACAAAACAAACTAAAATAGAGCAAAAGCCTGCTAGAATTTTTTTTTTCAGAGACAAGTGAATATTTATCTTTGTGCCTTTCTTCCTATGTGTATCGCAAGTCTTTTTCACAACAAGGTCCCAGAATCCACAGATTCAGTTATGTTCCTGGGCTTGGCCAACTGGTACAGGAGTCTTAGGGACCCTTGTACAAATGCTATAGTTACTCATTTACCAAACATGAAACCTTAGGATAGAAGATGCAACAAAGCAGGACTCCTTCCTCCATGGAATGTGCTGATTTCAGATGAGGCAGTAGCCAATGTAGAAAATGCCAGAATTTTTCCTTGGCACTGGACTGTGATGAGAGGTGCTTGCCATGAACATAAGCTACTCTCTTTTCTTTTTTCTTTAGAGACAGTGTTTCACTCTTGTTGCCCATGCTAGAGCGTAATAGCATGGTATCGGCTCATTGCAACCTCTGCCTCCTGGGTTTAAGCAATTCTCCTGTCTCAGTCTCCTGAGTAGCTGGGATTACAGGCATGTGTGACCAGATCTGTCTGCTTTTTGTATTTTTAGCAGAGATGAGGGTTTTGCCATGTTGGTCAGACTGGTCTCAAACACCTGACCTCTGGTGATCTGCCCGCCTCAGCCTCTCAAAGTGCTGGATTTACAGGCATGAACCACCACACCCGGCCAGCTACTGTCTTTTCTTTGAACCTTCCTTTCTAGTTTTTGAAGATAAAGCAGGAAATAATCTTCTCTGAAGATACTTGATAAAAATTCCCCAAAAAACAAAAACACATGCTCCACTTCATTGCCTGCTAGAATTTTTTTTGGGATTTCATTGAATCTGTAAACAGTTTGGGGTACACTGATTAATTTCCAAGGTAAAAATTTTTCTATAAATTTTAAAATCAATTTTACCTTATTAATCAGAGAAGATACTGTAGATGTCAGTCTTTCAAAATTTATTAAAACTTGCTTTATGGTTCAGCAGAAAGTCAATTTTTATGAGTGAATTATATGTGCTCAAAAAGGATGTCAATTATATGTGCTTGAAAATGAACTATATGGCTTGAAAAGAAAATGCTCTGTGTCTGTGAATTAGGTCAAATTTTGTTAACCATACGTTCAAATTATCTAAGTTCTTACTGACATGTTGTCTGTATTAACATTTACTGGTGTGTTAGAATTTTCCATTATGGTTGTAGATTTGTCTATTTTTTCTTGTAGTATTGTAAAATTTTAATTTAATATAATGAGGCTATATGATAATGTGTGTATATATTTAAAAGTAAATGATAGTGGTAAATTGAACCTTTATCATTAAGAAATGGACTATCTCATCTCTAGCAATGCTTTTTTCTTTCACATCTACTGTGTTTTATGCTGATATAATTACACTATGTTTTGGGTTAGAGTTTCATAGTGTAACATTTATCATTCTTTTACTTTCAACTTTCTGTATATATTTGCTTTAGGTGTGTCTATTATAACATACAATTTAAAAATTCTATTATAATATTTTTATCTAAATTGAAACATTTGGTCTACTTCTAAATTTAATGTAAATACTAATTTATTTAAATTTAAATACAGATAGGCCACAGAAGCACTAACCAAAAGAAAGCTAGCGCTCCTCATGGCTAACCCTTCTCCTTCTAGCTCTACGATAATTGCAAAAGCATTGTTCAGTTTCTTAGCTTTTCTGCTGCCCCGCTGTGATTTTTCAAATCTCCCAGGGAATAAGTCATTTCAAATGCAATGCTCATCTTCTTGGTCCCCAGTCATCCTCAGATACTGGTCTGGTAATTCTTTACTATTTTTTTTAAACTTTTAATGCTTTAGAGAATATGTTTTTAAAAATATTTTGTTCAGCTTTTCTAGCTGAGCATTTGTCCAAATTAATTAGTTTGCCATTACTAGATTCCTGCAATCATGTTTTTCAAAAGTCTTCTGTAGAATGTGCTTGATTTAGTCATCAGAAGCTATCTGTATATCAAAGAAGAAATGACACAAAATTGAAATTGGTTTTCAGAATGTAGGTAATCGTGAATAATATACTGCAATTCTTTTGTGATGATCCCATTGTAATCTTAATACTATCGTAACCCTACTAAAAGATCCAAGATAGTGTATACTAGGTCAGCGATACATTTTCAGGTTACAATGTGATGACAGATATAGAAATCAATGTCATAATATAATCTTAGAAGCCTAAGGAAAATCCAAGATGCATTGCACTTATTCTTAGGATAGGACCAACTAATCCCTTATAAATAAAATATATACTGTGATGTCATGTGTTTCTTTGTGTGAATTATCACAAGTGGTTCTTTTGTGAGGAAGCAATGCTTTAATTAAAAACTCCGTTTGCCTTACCTGATTATTCTTTTAAAATTGTCTGTACACCAAGCCTCTGTGACATGCAGTTTATCTATGTAACAAACCTGCATATGTACCCTGGACCTAACAAAAGTTAAACAAGTAAAACAATAAAATTTACATTGTGCATTTCCCCATAAGTTTAGTTTGTATAGATGTTTCTTATAATTTAAGTAAGAGACCAATAAATGTTTTGAATTGGATTTATCTATTGTGCTTTTCTTTGATATTTAGAAAAATTTAAATAGATATTTTTCCTTTCCTCTCTAGGGTATGTTTTTGTTAATATATAGCTTTAAGTTAAATATTAACAATCTTACTCTAAGAAACAGTATTCAACTTATGTTTAGGTACTTTCAAAATAAAAGAATTGCTTAAAATATTTAGAGAAGCAAAAATATATGTTGAATGCATATAGTTTTTTCTTAAAATACCCAACGGTATCTGTTATAATTAGATACCTGATACTATTCTAGACAGATTTATCAAGAACGTCCAAGTTGAAAACCTGCCATAGTCACCTCCTCTACCTGTGATAAGTGCTTATGCGATCAATATTACTTTAAGGGCGCTAGTGAAGGCTACCTTTTCCATTGATGAGAATAATTCAAAGTTTCCTTTCAGCACGGGCTTTGGAGTCAGGTCACTCTGGGTTTCAGTTTGGGTCTGTCACATGCCAGCTTGACTCTGGGTTCCCTAGTATTGTCAAGTTTGTTTCCTTATTTGTTAAAATGGACAAATCTGTGTGTGGGGGGGGGATGGTCTAGATAAAGAAAACACTGAGAGAGGATGACCTTC
>NW_022440041.1:0-7959 GCF_009761245.1 Sapajus apella
TAACGAAATCTCTGAGTACTTGCATGTTCACAAAGGATTTTATTTTTCCTTCACTTACGAAGCTTAGTTTGGCTGGATAGAAGACTCTGGGTTGAAAGTTCTTTTCTTTAAGGATGTTGAATATTGGCCCCTACTCTCTTCTGGCTTGTAGGGTTTCTGCTGAGAGATCTGCTGTGAGTCTGATGGGCTTCCCTTTGTGGGTAACCCTACCTTTCTCTCTGGCTGCCCTTAGTATTTTCTCCTTCATTTCAACCCTGGTGAATCTGATGATTATGTGCCTTGTGGTTGGTCTTCTTGAGGAACATATTTGTGGTGGTCTCTGTATTTTCTGGATTTGAATATTGGCCTGCATTCTAGGTTGTGGAAGTTTTTCTGGATAATATCCTGAAGAGTATTTTCTAGCTTGGATTCATTCTCTTCGTCACATTCAGGCACATCTATGAAACATAGATTAGGTTTTTTCACATAGTCCCACATTTCTTGGAGACTTTGTTCATTCCTTTTTACCCTTTTTTCTCTATTCTTGCCTTCCCGTTTTATTTCATTGAGTTGATCTTCGACCTCTGATATCCTTTCTTCTGCTTGGTGAATTCAGCTGTTGAAACTTGTGCATGCTTTGCGAAGTTCTCGTGTTGTGTTTTTCAGCTCCATCAATTCACTTATATTCCTTTCTATTTTGTCCATTCTTGTGAGCATTTTGTCAAATCTTTTTTCAAGTTTGTTAGTTTCTTTGCATTGGGTTAGAACGTGTTCTTTTAGTTCACAGAAGTTTCTTACTACCCACCTTCTGAAGTCTAATTCTGTCATTTCATCACACTCATTCTCCATCCAACCTTGTTCCCTTGCTGGTGAGGAGTTGTGATCCCTTGTAGGAGGAGAGGTGTTCTGGTTTCGGGTGTTTTCATCCTTTTTGCGCCAGTTTCTTCCCATCTCTTTGGAGTTATCCACCTGTCTTTGTAGTTGCTGGCTTTCAGATTGGGTCTCTGAGTGGACGTTCTGTTTGTTGATGATGAGGTTATTTCTGTTTCTTAGTTTTCCTTCTAACAGTCTGGCCCCTCTGCTGTAGGTCTGCTGAGGTCCACTCCAGGCCCTGCTTGCCTGGGGTTCACCTGCAGCAGCTGCAGAACAGTAAGGGTTGCTAGCAGTTTTCTTCTTCTGCTATCTTTGTCCCAGAAGGATACCCGCCAAGTGTCAGTCTGATCTCTCCTTTATGAAGTGGCTCTTTGGATATACAGGGGTCAGGGAGCTGCTTTAGGAGACAGTGTGTTCCTTATAGGAGCTCAAATGGTGAGCTGTGAGCTCTGTTGTTTATTCAGAGCTGCTGGGCTGGTACGTTTAGGTCTACTGCAGCGGAAGTCATAAACCGTTTTTTGTTCCCAGGTGCTCTGTCCCAGGGATTTAGGGCTTTATTTATGAGTTTCTGTTGTGCTGCTGCCTTCTTTTTTTTTTCCTTCAGAGCTGCCCTTCCCAGCAAGGAGGCAGCCTAGTCACTGTCTGCCTGCAGAGGCTTTGCTGAGCTGCTGTGGGCTCCGCCCAGCTGCCGAGTGGACTTCCCTGCAGTCCTGTTTATATGAATGTAGTTAGAACTGCCTCGGCAGTGGTGGCCTGCCTCTGTTATGGCGGACTCTCTCTGTAGTGATGGGTTGCCTTGGCAACGGCGGGCTGCCTCAGAATTGGCTTACTACCTCCGTAGTGTTGGAGTGCCTTGGTAATGGCGGACGCCCCTTCCCCACAGAGCTGGACTGCCCCGGGTTCAGCTGCACTTGCTGTGAAACTCTCAATCCAGAGAGTTTCTGATTGCTGTTCTTTTGTGGGGGTGGGCCAGCCGACCCTGATTGCCTGGCTCCCTGCCTCAGAGCCTTTTTTTTTTTTAAGTTGGTGTTCCAGTCGCCTGTTGGAGAGGCGCTGGGATCTGTGTGCTTTCCCCTGCGGCGACTCACTGCGCTGGCTTAAACAGTGGCACTGAGATTCTTGGCTCTTTTTTTGCACTGGAATCTACTGTCCTGGTTCCCTGTTCAGTCCCCTTTTTAAACAGATGAATGGGCAACTTCCTGTGGCTCCAATTGCCAGCCAAAAGGGCACCCGGACCAGTGTATTTTGTATGGAGAACCGCTGTGCCGGGGCGCTGACAAAGCAGCCGTGCGGGGCAAAGCAGCTGAGCCGGCTGACACAGCCACACTGGCGACCCGTGGGGCTCCTCCGCCTAGGAATTTCCTAGTCTGTGGGCAATAAAAATGCGGCGTCCACTCACCCTCTGCGCTTTCACTGGGAGCTGCAATCCTGAGCTGTTCCTAAACGGCCATCTTGGATCGATCCAATGCCTCCAGTTTTTTTTTTTTAATTTTTCCCACTCAAGATTGCTTTGGCTGTTTGGGGTCTTTTGTGGTTCCGTTTGAATTTTAGAATTTTTTCTAATATTTCTGTAAATTGGCATTGGAATTTTGATAGAGATTACACTGAATCTGTAGATTTCTTGGGTAGTGTATACATTTTAACAATATTCTTCTAATCCATGAACACTGGATATCATTCCGTTTATTTGTATCTTCAGTTTCTTTAATCAGTCTTTTATTGTTCTCAGTATACAGGTCTTTTATCTCTTTGGTTAAATTTACTCCTAAATTTGTTTTGGGTGCTATTGTAAATGGGATTGTTTTCTTAATTTCTCTTTCAGATAGTTTTTAGTGTATAGCTACTGATATTGTTTTTTTGTTGTTGTTGTTGTTGAGACAAGAGTCTCGCTCTGTTGCCTTGGTTGGAGTTCCGTGGTGTGATCATGGCTCACTGCAACCTCCACCTCGTGGGTTCAAGCAATCTTCCTGCCTCAGCCCCCTGAGTAGCTGGAATTACAGGTGCCCATCATCACACTGGGATAATTTTTGTATTTTTAGTAGAGATGGGGTTTTACCATGTTGGCCAGCCTTGTGTTGAACTCCAGACCTGGTGTTCCACCTGCCTTGGCCTCCCAAAGTGCCGGGATTAGAGGCGTGAGCCACTGTGCCCGGCTGAGTGTCATACATTTTTAGCTCTGCTAAGAAGGAGTTCAAACTAAGAGTCTTTGATCTGCTAGAATTTCTAACACATGTGAACTCCACATGCTTTCTGTAATTCTACCCGATGTAGCTAAATTGTTCATAGTGAGTCTAACAACTTATAATTTGCTTTAGTTACAGATCTCTTGCCTTCTATTATTAGACAGGATGGATTTTCAGATCCAGATGTTCTTTTGATTTGTGGTTTGCCTATTTCCCTCCAAGAAATTGTCAAAAATGGCCTGGACTGGTAGAACCTTTACCACAGTTTGTGCTGAGACAGCATTATTGTGCCAGTCAGTAAGTTAAACAAATGCAAACTAGTTTAGACTAGAGGGAAAACAGCTGAAATGAAATAGAGGAGGAGTATTAAGGAAGAAACATATAGCTTGGGGAAAAATATATCTATTTTTTCATTCTGTTTACTGTATTGTCTTTTTTTCCTCAAATTTTTTTTTACCTCCTCTTTTACCTGTGGATTATCTAAAAGTATTTTGTTTAGTTTGGAGATGTTCCTGTTGTGTTACTATTATTGATTTTCTAGTTTGGTTTTATTGTGGCCACAGATTACACTCTACATAATTTCAGTTCTTTTAAATTTGAGGTTTGTTTTATGGCCCAGGATATGATATATCTTGGTGTACGTTCTGCGGTTACTTGAAAAGAAAGTGTATTCTGTTGTTGGGTGGAGTGTTTCTAAACCTGTACATTACTGGTTGATGTTATTGTTTAGTTATTTTATATCATTGCTGATTTTCTGCCTAGTTGTTCCAGTAATTGTTAAGTGTTGAAGTCTCCATCTGTAATTGTGGGTTTGTCTCTTTCTGTTTTCAGTTCTGTCAGCTTTTGCATCATATGTTTTGCAGTCCTAAATGCATACACACTTAAGATTAACATTCTTGGCTGGACACCATCATCACTCACACCTGTAATTCTAGAACTGCGGGAGGCTGAGGTGAGTGGATCACTTGAGCTCAAGATTTGGAGACCAGCCTGGGTAACATGGTGAAAACCCATCTCTATCAAAAATACAAAAATTAGCCAGGTGTGGTGGCGTGTGCATGTGGTCCTAGCTACTCAGGAAGCTGAGGTGGAGAGTCACCTAAATCTGGGGAGGTTGAGGCTGCAGTGAGTGGAGATTATGCCACTGCATTACAGCCTGGCGACAGAGTGAGACCCCGTATTAAAAAAAAAAAATTCCCCCACACTCTATTTCTTCAGCTGTACCTCCCCACAACTCATAGTCCTTGACCAATCTCTATTTTTTTTTAGACAGGGTCTCTGTCTAGTGCCCAGGTTGGAGTGCTTATTTCAGCTTATTGCAACCTCTACTTCCTGGGTTCAAGTGGTCCTTCTACCTCAGCCTTCCGAGTAGCTGAGACCATAGGCGCTAGCCACCACTCCTGGCCAATTTTTGTATTTTTTGTAGAGACAGTGTTTCACCATATTGCCCAGGCTGATCTTGAACTCCTGAGCTCAAATGATCCTCCCACCCCAGCCTCCCAAAGTGCTGGGATTAGAGGTGTGAGCCACTCCATCCAGTCTAGATAACTTCTTCATTTTTTTTTTTTTTTTTGAGACAGAGTCCTGCTCTGTTGCCCAGACTGGAGTGCAATGGCGCAATCTTGGCTCACTGCAACCTCTGACTCCTGGTTTAAGCAATTCTCTTGCCTCAGCCTCTGAGTAGCTGGGATTATAGGCGACTGCCACAACGCCTAGCTAATTTTTTTGTATTCTTAGTAGAGACGGGGTTTCTCCATGTTGGCCAGGCTGGTCTCGAACTCCTGACTCACGTGATCTGCCCGCCTCAGCATCCCAAACTGCTGGGATTATAGATGTGAGCCACAGTGCCCAGCTTTTTTTTTTTTTTTTTTTGGCGCACTCTTGTTGTCCAGGCTGGAGTGCAGTAGTGTGACCTTGGCTCACCACAACCTCTGCCTCCAGGTTCAAGCAATTCTCCTACCTCAGCCTCTCAAGTAGCTGGGATTACAGGTGCGTGCCATCATGCCTGGCTAGCTTTTACATTTTTAGTAGAGACAGGGTCTCACCATGTTGGCTAGGCTGGTCTCAAACTCCTGAGCTCAAGTGATCAGCCTGCCTCGGTCTCCCAAAGTGCTGGGATTACAGGCATGAGCCACCATGGCCGGTTGACAGTTTTGTTCTTGAATAAAATTTGAATAGTTTGTACCTAAAAAGTATTGTGCCTCTTCTTTCTCCCACCATTTTCTACTGTATTCTAATTGATTTCCCCTCATAGGTAAAATACCATTCATTTTCCACTGGCTATTTTCAGGAATTTTTGTCTTTAGTTTTCAGAAAATTAATTCTGATGTGTCTTGGTATGGATTTCTTTGAATTTATCCTTTTCGGAGTTTGCTCAGCTTCTTGAATCTGTGTGTTGTCTCTTGGGGAATTTTGAGTCATTTCTTTGAGGGCTTTTTTAGCCCCACCTTTTTTTCTCCTCTCCTTTGCAACTCTGATGACATGAATGTTAGTTTTTTTGTTATAGTTCCCTAAGGTCCTGTTCAATTTTGTTCTGTTTTCTCTCTGTTGCTCAGATTGGGTAATATGTATTGTTCTAGTTTACAGATTGTTTCCTCTCTCTCCTGTGTTCTGCTGCTGAGTTCATCCATTGAGAATTTTATTTTGGTTATTGTGCCCTAAATTTTCCATTTGGTTCTTTTTTATATCTTCTGCATTCTGCGACTTTGTATTTCTTTGCTGAGTGTGGTAGGCAGAATGGCCCTCCAAAGATGTCCATGTCATAATCCCTGGAACTGTGGCAAAAGAAACTTTAAAAATGTGCTGAGGATTTGAATGGGGAGATGGATTATCATGAATTGCCTGGTGGGTGCAATCTAATTACATGAGTCCTAAAAATCAGAGAACCTTTCCTGGTTGTGATTAGAGGAAGATATGGCAAAAAGGCGCAGAGATGTAATGTTGCTGGCTTTGAAGATGGAGGAAGAGAGCCACATGCCAAGGAACGTAGAAGCTGGAAGGAGCGAGGAAATGGATTCTCCCTTAGGATATCTAGAAAGTAACACAGCCTTGTGGACCACTTTAGCCCAGTTGTGACCCATGTCAGACTTCTAACCTGCAGCTAACAAATCTACATTGAGCTAGTGAATTTGTGTGATTTGTTATGGCAGCAATAAAAAACTAGTATGCTGAAGCTACTTTGTTATTTGTTTCAGGGATGTTTATAATTGCTCATTGAAGCATTTTTATATGGCTTCTTTAAAATCTTTGTCAAATTATTCTAACATGTCATTTTGGTGTTGGCATCTTTTTTCTCATTCAGTTTGAGATCTTGGTTATTGGTATGAATGATTTTTGATTGAAATGCAGAAATTTTCATATTGTTTTGAGACTTGTTTTGTCACAAAAAGATAAAGTCTCATAACAATACGAAAATGTCTGCATTTCAATCTGTCATTCAGGCTGTGGAGCACACAGTGGCTTGATCTTGGCTCAGTGCAACCCCTACCTCCCATGCTCCAGTGATTCTTCCACCTCAGCCTCCTGAGTAGCTGGGACCACAGCTGTGTGCCACCATGCCCCGCTAATTTTTGTATTTTTCGTAGAGACAGGATTTTGCCATATTGTCCAGGCTGGTCTTGAACTCCTGGGTTCAAGTGATCTGCCCACTTTGGCCTCCCAAAATGCTGGGATTATAGGCATGAACCACTATACCCAGCCTATGATGAGACTTTATATCTTATTTAAACCTAGTGTTAGCTGGCTTTCTCTGACACCATTCTGGCAAAGAAATCTGGGTTGCTTCCTTGTAACTGCCAGATACAGATAGAAGTCCAAGATCTTCTGTAAGCCTCTGTTGACACCAGAAAGGGGGTGCTCTTTGGTATTGATGGGCAATTGTGAGAACCAGCCCTTGAGATGGTCTGTACTGACACTGGGAGGGATTGGGGGTATCTCATGTCTGCCAGCAAGGATAAAAGGCCAGGTTCCTTACTTGGTCTTCCCTGACACTCCTCCGGGTGCACTGTACCACCTCATTTTATCCTTCTGAGGATGGAAGTATAGACCCCCTACTTGTTCTTCATTGGTGTAGATGTGGGTAGGGCCAGTCTTTTTTTGTGGGGTTTGGCTGTGACAGTGGTTATTTTCTAGGTTTTCTGTCTTATTAGGCTGCCCCTGTCCTCGTTCTTTGGCTAGAGAGGCTTTTGTTGTAGCTTTACACTTTGTGCCACTTGGCACTTCTAAGTTGCTTGCTTCTTCAGCATCAAGTCTGGATATATGAGTCAAAAAGAAAACCTAGGGAACTTACCACTGTCTTTATTCTGGTCCTGAGGTCCCTTAGACAATCTGCCTTATTGCCACTTTTCGGTCTTATTTTTGTTTTATATAGAACGTCCAGGGTTTTTAATTATATTGAATGGGAGGAATAGGAGAAAAGACGCCTACTTTGTCTTCCCAGAAGTGGAAGTCTGTCTAAAGACCACTTTTTTTTTGAGACGGAGTCTTGCTTGCTTTGTCACCCAGGCTGGAGTACAGTGATATGATCTCGGCTTACTGCAGCCTCTCCCTCTGGGGTTCAAATGATTCTCCTGCCTCCACCTCCCAAGTAGCTGGGATTACACAGGCATGCACCACACCTGGCTAATTTTGTATTTTTCGTAGAGATGGAGTTTCGCCATGTTGGCCAGGCTGGTCTTGAACTCCTGACCTCAGGTCATCTGCCTGCCTTGGCCTCCTAGTGCTGGGATTACAGGCGTGAGCCACTATGCCCAGACCTGGGACACCCTTTTTTTTTTTCTTTTTTCTTTTAAAAAAAGAAATTTTTTTAAATTGCATTTTAGGTTTTGGGGTACATGTGAAGAACATGCAAGATTGTTGCATAGGTACACGCATGGCAGTGTGATTTGCTGCCTTCCTCCCCTTCACCTATATCTGGCATTTCTCC
>NW_022440042.1:0-7957 GCF_009761245.1 Sapajus apella
CCCCTCATAGGGAAGAATTCTATAAACAACATCGTATATTAAACATCGGGGTAAACCCAGGTCAAATGCTTTTTTCCCCTTTTTCTTTTAATTTGTATTCTTGTGTGCACTGTCTGTTCATCTGTTTTGCCTAATTTCTATCAGAGAATTTAACTTTCCAAAAATTCATTTATGAGCTCTCTTAAGGATAGTTCTTTGTTAACCATGTTACAATTTTTATTGCAGCCTTTGCATTTTTATTTTTGATGCTCACATATCTAAAGGTTGTTTTGTGTTTATGTAGACAAAGCTATCATTTCAAGTTTGTGTTAGTACAATGCACATAAAGATATTCCCCATGCCAAAGTACATCAACATTATTCTAGTAAATCTATGGTTTAATTATCCTTATAATACACAATTTACAAAATATAATTGTTAATCTATTTTTAAAAACAATATTTAAATTAATCATGAAACATATACAACTGTTCAGACTACTTGGGAATTTTGCATTCTTGAGTGAATTCAGAATTACATGAAATAAGATAGTTATTTACTTTTCTTCATTTATTTCTGTTATTTTTTGGTAACAGCCTTACTGAAATGCAGTTCACATACCATCAATTCACCCACGTAAAGCATGCATTTCAATGGCTTTTTGTATACTCCCAGGGTTGTGCAGCCAGAATCACAATCAATTGAGAACATTTTCATCACCCCCCCCAAAAAAAACTCCACAGACTCCTTAGCCATCACCCCCAAATCACTGTCCACTCCTAGGCAACCCTAATCTACATAGTGTCTCTACGGATTTGCTTATTACGGATATTTCCTGTAAACGGAATCATACAATCCTTTGTGTCTGGCTTCTTCCACTTAGTGTAACGTTTTCAAGGTTCATCTATGTTGTAGCATGCATCAGTAATTTGTTTACTAGATTAGAGAAAAATAGCAGAGATTTGTTATTTCTTTTTTTATTTATTTTTATTTTTTTAAATTTTTAAATTTGTTTTTAAGATGGGGTTTCACCGTGTTGGTCAGGCTGGTCTTGAACTCCCGACCTCAGGTGAGAGATTTATTATTTCTATACCATTGCATGGTTGTACTACATTTTGTTTATTCATTGGCAAAAATAAGAGTTATTTCTATGCTTTGGCATTATGAATAATGCTGCTATGAACACTCATGTTCACTTTTTTACTTATTTTTTTCAACTTATTTATTCCTTCCCTCCCACTGCCTTTTTAAATTATTTATTTATTTATTATTATTTTTTAATTCCATGTACATGTTTTTTGTGTGGACATATGTTTTCATTTATTTTGAGTATACACCTCGAAGTAGAATTTTTGGTTTATTTTACAATCCATCGTTATGCCATATATTAACATTAGTGATATGGATTTTTAAAAACACTTACTTTGCCCTATTTTCTCCTGTAAGAACCCAATAGAAATGAGAAATGGGTTGACTATTTGAGTAAATGTGTATGAATCTGTTAGTTACAGAAGTAGGTTCCACAGTTGGAGAGGATTTTTACTTCCTTTCATCTTGGCAGGAAGAATGTTTACTCTAAGTTTCTTTATACTTAACACTAGAGAAGCCAAGTCTTTGATTCTGTACCTAAGAGCTTTATGTAATAAACTTCTCTGAAAAATTAGGAATCATATGGAATGGGAGAATCCAGGGTAAAGTGTCTTCTGAGTCTGAACAATCTGATAACTTACTTTTTCTGATTAGGAAAGCGATGCGTGATCACTTTGGAAGATACATGATGAATGAAATAAAAATCACTCATAATATCTTGCCCAGAGTTAGCCACTATTAACTTATCTCAGTGGCCAGTTTAGATGCTGAACAAGTATACTGGTAACCTTCAGCAAATCATAGGCAAACTATTTTAAAATCCTGATTTTGTTTTGAGACTGAGTCTCACTCTGTCACCCAGGCTGGAGTGCAGTGGTACAATCTTGGCTCACTGCAACCTCTGCCTCCCAAGTTCAAGCAATTCTCCTGCCTCATCCTCCCAGGTAGCTGGAATTACAGGTGCCTGCCATCATGCCTGGCTGTTTTCTTTTGTTTTGTATTTTTAGCAGAAACAAGGTTTTACCATGTTGGCCAGGTTACTTTCAAACTCCTGACCTCAAATGATCCACCCGCCTCAGCCTCCCAAAGTGCTGGGATTATAGCTGTGAGCCACCATGCCCAGCCAAAAAATACTCTTAAAGGAGAAATGTAAACATACCTTTTCCTTCTAATTGCTTTCCTTTTCTCTTTGCTTTTTTTGAGATGAAGTCTCGCTCTTTTGCCCAGGGTGGAGTGCAGTGGCATGATCTTGGCTCACTGCAACTTCTGGCTCTCAGGTTCAAGCCATTCTCCTGCCTCAGCCTCCTGAGTAACTGGGATTACAGGTGCGCACGATCATGCCTAGCTAATTATGTATTTTTAGTAGAGATGGGATTTCACCATGTTGGCCAGGCTGGTCTCAAACTCCTGACCTCAGGTGATCTGCCTGCCCCAGTCTCCCAAAGCTCTGGGATTACAGTCGTGCACCACTGCACCAGGCCAAGATTTGTTTTTTTAAAGATAAAGTCTCACTCTGTTGACAAGGTTAGAGTGCAGCAGTAGGTATGATCATAGCTCACTGAGCTTTGAACTCCTGTGCTCAAGGGATCCTCCCACTTCAGCCTCCCAAGTAGCTAGCACCACAGGTGTACACCACCACACTTGGCTAATTTATTTTATTTTATTGTAGGGATAGGGGGGCTCTTGATGTTGCCTAGGCTGGTCTGCAACTCCTGACCTTAAGCGATCCTCTCACCTCAGCCTCCCAAAGTGCTGGGATGACAGGGCCGCCACCCCGGCTTTGTTTACTTGTTTGCATTCCTTCCCTCAACAGTACTTTCGAAGAATGCAGGGACATTATCTATCATGTTCACTGCATCATCCTAGAATTTGGTATATATGTAAGTTAATTCTTAAATATTTGTTGAACAAATGAATGAATAGCTGGGAGTGACAGCAAAGATTCAAACTTATGTTTATCTGACTCCACAGATCAAAGGCTGTGTGCTTCCCAAAATGCCAAGAGCTTTCTGTATTTCTCAATCTATTATCCCACAGAGCATTGAAAAGATCATGTATATCAGAAACACAAGCAGTTTCAATTCTGGTTCACCAATGACTGAGAAGATTAGATAAATCAAGGATCAAAATATCCTTTTCCATACAGGTGACTTCAGGTATTCTTTAGCTTTCAAAAAATTTAAAACACCTAAAATTAATCAGCCATGTTCTAGAAGAGCAAGGAGAGATTTTGTCTTGTGAGAGACAGCTGTGGAATTGGAAATTGTCAAATGATTTCCAATTTTAAGAGATTTGGATCAGGTGGCTTAATTAGATTAAAGATAATGAATTCCCTAGAACAATCAATGCCATACATAACTCTAATCTTCAGAAGGAGCTTCTTGTATTGCGGAAAGGCAGCTCATCTGGTCTTGTTTCTTATCCATATAAAAACCTTGATGTCAATTAGTATTCCACGGGAAATGAAGCCAGATGAGAAAGTGAACGCTTGCTAAATAAATTAGAAGAGAGGATAATTAAAGCAGAGATTTCACACCGTAACAGAGAAGCAGCTCCATCTTCATTTTATTTTACCCTGACTTCCCTAAAAGCAGTATATGGCAGTTTACAAATTACACATGGAAATGAAATACATTTAATTTTGGATTTTGTTGTGCTCTTGAGGATCAGTATTACTGAAGGGGAATTCATCTGGGAACAATTAATTTGGCAATCAATAAATTAAATTCTAAGATGGCAGTTCTGGTCTACAGTCACAAATATCTGGAGCATTTGTGGCTAAACCTGCAGTATAATTTGTACTTTGGATTCAATTCTGGCATATGTAGCAGTGTCTGTAAATACCCCGCATGTCCAGAATAGAATTCCTGAGGGAGAGATAGAGGCTATTTGATATTAGAAAAATACTCCAATTCTACCTTTTGTACAGAATTGAATATTTGTAATTGTATCCTGTAGATATCAAATTAAAGACATGTTTATTTTAATATGTGTAACAGTATATCATCTATGGAGAACAGACAATACGTATTTATATTGCACACATATTTATATATTCCTAATAAGATATCTGTATTTAGTAGACAAATGTTGAACTTTTGCATATTAAAAATTATTGCTCTACTCAGGAACATTATAGAAATTCATATTTGTCTTAAAAGGAAAATTTATTTTATAATGTAATTCATCACTCCCAGATTTAAAAGCTTTCAACATTTACGGATTTAGGGAACATAGGATATTGTATTGCACTTTCTTGTTTGTTTGTTTGTTTGAGACGGAGTTTTGCTCTTGTTGCCCAGGCTGGAGTGCAATGGCATAATCTTGGCTCGCTGCAACCTCTGCCTCCTGGGTTCAAGCAATTCTCCTGCCTTAGCCTCCTGAGTAGTTGGGACTACAGGCGCACACCACCACGCCCAGCTAATTTTTGTATTTTTAGTAGAGATGGGGTTTCACCATGTTGACCAGGATGGTCTTATCTCTTGACCTCATGATCTGCCCACCTCAGCCTCCCAAAGTGCTGAGATTACAGGCATGAGCCACTGTGCCTGGCTAAGTATTGCACTTTCTTAAAGTAAAAAACAGTGTCTTCATTTTTAACAAGAATGTTTTGTAGGCCAGGCACGGTGGCTCATGCTTGTAATCCCAGCACTTTGGGAGGCTGAGACAGTCAGATCACCTGAGGCCAGGAGTTCAAAATCAGCCTGGCCAACACAGGGTGACCTCATTTCTACTAAAAATGCAAAATTAGCCAGGTGTGGTGGCACATGCTTGTAATCCCAGCTACTTGGGAGGCTGAGGCGGGAGAATAACTTGAACCTGGGTGGAGTGGAGGTTGCAGTGAGCCATTGCACTCTGCCTGGGCAACAAGAGTGAAACTTCAACTCAAAGAAAAAAAAAAAAAACAAGTTTGGTAGCTGCATTGCCATTTCCTTGTTAACATGTGTTTTTCTATTGGCAATTGAATCTGTGACATTGTGTAATATATATGCTATTATTAAATTCTATTGAGGCTTAATTTTATATATGGCTTATATTTTTGTAATTTTTGATTTTATGTATTACTATTTAGTTATTACGATCTAATAAAAATGTGGCCAATTATTTTTTTAATCTCTCCACATTAAAATACATCTGTACTTTTACATTTTGATTGTGGTCATTGAAATAACACTTTAAAGATACCTTTTCTTTTTATATCATTTATATTGAAGGATTGAATTTTAAAATCCTATCAATACTTGTTTTCCTCCTTTCATCTGTGGAAATGAATTTAATTTCAGCAGTAAAATTGACAGCATCCATTTTTATTTTTAATTAACTTTTCAGTTTGGCTTTCATCTTAAAGTCTCACAGCAGAATTTATCACCAAGCCATAATGGAAGTGCTGAATGGAAGATTCAGAGAAGCTGCTTAGCTCTGAATTTAGCTCAGTTGACCCCACTATAAAAAAGAGAAGTGAACAATATTGATATAAAAGACAACTCATTAGGCCGTACCAGTCACAGATAACAATGTTTGTTTTTGACTCTAGCTATTTATTTGGCCTCCTAATTCCCCTTCCATGCACTCTCTTTTTAACTTGAAAGCACCAACTGCCCTTTGCTTAAGGGTTTTGTAAGTATGAAAGTACATCAGAGATTAATTGCTACATAAATAATACTAGCTACCATTTATTGAACACTTGAGCACCGTGCTAGGGACTTCATGAACTTTATATTCTGTGAGGCAGGTTTTATGGCACCATTTAAAAAGTTAGTAATAGGGCTTAATGAGAGATTAATTTCAGTTTAGTGAACGGTTAGGTCTTTGAAGTCGGGTTGGCCAGGCGCAGTGGCTCTCGCCTGTAATCCTAGCACTTTGGGAGACTGAGGTGGGTGGATCACCTGAGGTAAGGAGTTCAAGACCAGCCTGGCCATCATAGTGAAACCCCATCTTTATTTAAAAAAAAAAAAAAGTCATGTCGCCTGGGTTTGAATCCCTGTTCACTATTTTCTAGTTCTCTAGTTCTGAGATCTTGGGAAAACTAGTTAACATTTATTCAGTGAGAGAAAGTAAAGAGCAGAAAGAGTTCAGGGCCCAACTTAGCGGGATTGTTTTCAAACAAGAAGTGACAATAAGCCCAGTGTTGAAGGAGGAGTGGGAGTTAGGCAAGGCAGAGGAGGAGGAGGGGTGGGGAGAGTTTAGGCAGAGGGAACAGCATGTGTGAAGACCCTTGGCTGGGACTGGGCTTGGTGGTTCCTGGACTGGAGGGGCCTGTGTGGGTGGAATTTAGTATGCAAAGGGGAGGGGTATGATGCAGAGTTTGTGAGGGTAGCAGGGGCCCCTCTAAGAATCATGACATGGACTTGGCATTTTGTTTCTGTTTGAATACTATCACTCAGGCCGCCATCTGCAGAGTGTGTTGGAGGATGCAGGGAAGGAGACCCAGTGAGAGGCTGGGGAAGGATTCTAAGATAGAGATGCATTTGAATAAAGTAGGAGTGGAAAGGAGATGTAGGAGATGGATTCAAAATAAGCTCAAGGCTGGCCAGGAGAGATGGCTCACACCTATAATCCCAGCACTTTGGCAGGTCGAGGCAAGTAGATAACCTGAGGTCAGGAGTTCGAGACCAGCCTGACCAACATGGTGAAACCCTATCTCTATTAAAAATATAAAATTAGCCAGGGCTGGTGGCACATGCCTGTAATCTCAGCTACTTGGGAGGCTGAGGCAGCAGAATCGCTTGAACCCGGAAGGTGGAGGTTCCAGTGAGCTGACATCGCACCATTGCACTCCAGCCTGGGCAACAAGAGTGAAACTCCGCCTCAAAAATAAATGCATAAATAATTCCAGGTAAATAGCATGTAGGGTTGAATTAGACATGGTGGGTGAAGCAGAGGGTGGAACTAAGGATGACTTCCAGTTTTCTAGCTTGAGTAATTAGTCAGATGGTGGTACCATTGATTGAGATGGGAAGGCTAAAAGGATAAGATGGTTTGGGACATCTTAAGCGACATGTCTAAGTGACCATGATGTAAAGTACATAGCTAAATACACTGGAGCTCAGAGGTGAGATCAGTACCTATCTCAGTATGGATCTGGTCTTCATCAATATATGGATGGCATTTACAGCCAGGGCAATGGATAAGATCACCGAAGGGGAAAGTTAATGGAGACGGGAGAATGGGTCCCAGATTTGAGCCTCTGGAATTTCCAACACACGAAGCCTGGGTAGAAGAGGAGGAGCCTGCCAAGAGAACCTAGGAGTTGGCCAAAACAAAACAAGGATAGTAAAAGTACCACCCCTATAATATTGAGATTAAATGAACTAGTATATTAAAAAGTGTTTAACTTCCTACAGTCCCCATCCTTAGCAGGGTTAATATGATAATTATTAAATTCTAGTTTCTATGACAAAGTACTGATTGGCTAGTGGGTATTAAAAGGTGAACAAGACATAGCCCTGCTAGGTATGGTGGTTCATACTTGTAATCCCAGCACTTTGGGAGGCCAAGGTGGGAGGATCTCTTGAGCCCAGGAGTTTGAGATAAGCATGGGCAACATAGTGAGACCTTGTCTCTACCAAAAAAAAAAAACAAAGAAATGAAAAAAATCAAGACTAAGGCAGGGCACGGTGGCTCATGCCTATAATCCTAGCACTTTGGGAGGCTGAGGTGGGCAGATCACAAGGTCAAGATATCGAGACCATCCTGGCCAACACGATGAAACCCCGTCTCTACTAAAAATACAAAAAAATTAGCCGGATGTGGTGGCACACACCTATGGTTCCAGCTACTCGGGAGGCTGAGGTGGAAGAATTGCTTGAACCCAGGAGGCAGAGGTTGCAGTGAGCCAAGAGTGCACCGCTGCACTCCAGCCTGGTAACAGAGCAAGAATCTATCTCAA
>NW_022440043.1:0-2204 GCF_009761245.1 Sapajus apella
AGCCTGGCCAACATAGTGAAATCCTGTCTCTACTAAAAATACAAAAAAATATTGGGGCGTGGTGGCAGGCGCCTTTAATTCCAGCTACTCGGGAGGCTGAGGCAGGAGAATTGTTTGAACCTGAGAGGCAGAGGTTGCAGTGAGCCGAGATCGGGCCGCTAGGCCTGGGCAACAAGAGGGAAACTCCATCTCAAAAAAAAAGAAAACAAAAGAATACTGAATTTACTTGGTCTTATTGTTTTCAGCGAAAAAAAACAAGAACAGCTTACTCCTGGAGTCGTCTATGTGCGCCACGTGCCTAACCTACTTGACGAAACCCAGATCTTTTCCTATTTCTCCCAGTTTGGCACCGTGACACAGTTCCGACTGTCCAGAAGTAAAAGGGTAAGATTTCTGTAGTTGCGTTTGATGTTTTGTTTTTCAAATGTGTATTATCTTTGACATTAAAGAGCATGTTCACTTATGTATTATTGCTTATCAGATTTCATTCCAAAAAGGAGAGTGGCTGAGGTTTAGAATCTGAAGCAGCCACAGGAGCAAAATCAGTATTACTGTAAAAGTTTTTACATTGCTCCAAATCCTTACATTGAGTTGACGGTGCTGGTAAATGAACTTAAGTATGAGGACCAGGCTTATCCATCTTCTTGTATTAGCCTTTGGTACAAGCATCCCTATAATAGCAAAGGTTTATATAGTGAATAAAGATAAGGACTCTGGACTTGGACTGCCAAGCTTTAGGGCCAGGCTCTAGCCCTTACTAGTTAGAGTGATATGACCATACCATGCTCAGTGTTGTAATCTGTTTAATGTGAGTAAAACTTCGCAGAAGTATTTACTGAAAGGTTAAATGAAATAATGAATATAAAATCCTTAAATTATTGTTTGGCACACAGCAAACACTATATAAGTATAATTACTATTCTGTCATACCTGCCTTCTAATGAGGAAAAGGTGTATGTAGCTTGTTTCAAGAGTAGAGGAGTGACCCACTTTATTCCACTTTCTGTTCTTTTTTCTTTTTTTTTTTTTGAGTTGGAGCCTCACTGTGGCCCAGGCTGCTGGAGTGCAGTGGTACAATCTAGGCTCACTACAACCTCTGCCTCCCGGGTTCAAGTAGTTCTCTGTCTCAGCCTCCTGAGTAGCTGCAATTACAGGTGCCCACCACCACACCTGGCTAATTGTTTGTATTTTTAGTAGAGATTGGGTTTCACCATCTTGGCCAGGCTGGTCTTGAACTCCTGACGTTGTGATCCACCCACCTCGGCCTCCCAAAGTGTTGCGATTACGGGAGTGAACTGCCGCACCTAGCCTACCCACTTTGTTTTTCCCCACACGTAAACTTTAATGGGTTGTAGCCATAGACACCTATTTGATTTAGCATCTAGGGCATAGGGTGTGCATCCATCATCTGTTAGTTGTTCTAAAGATACAGATTATAGGTAGAATTGAGGTCCCTTTTGTACCTTTCCCAGTGCTCTTACCTTCTCCTTTAAGTAGGGAATTAAATTCACAAATTCAGTTTTCAGTGCTATATGTAAGTTTTTACTATGTATATAAATGTACATATAGTATTGTTTTAAAATTCTATTATTTCTATCCTCCTTCAGCTGAATTTTTTTGTTCAGTAATGTGAGCATTATTCCTGTAACTCTGGTGCCTTTGTTACCATCGTTGCTAGTTACTTGGGTAACTGAAGTTTATCCACCCCCCTACTGAACATTAGGTTTTGTTTTTTTTGTTTTGTTTTGTTTTTTTGAGACAATCTCACTGTGTCACCAGGCCGCCGTAGTGTAGTGGGGCGATCTCGGCTCACTTTACCTCTACCTCCCAGGTTCAAGTGATTCTCCTGCCTCAGCCTCCTGAGTAGCTGGGATTACAGGTACCTGCCCCTGTACCTGGCTAATTTTTGTATGTTTAGTAGGAGCAGGGTTTCACCATGTTGGCCAAGCTGGTGTCGAGCTCCTGACCTCAGGTGATCCGCCCATCTTGGCCTCCCAAAATGCTGGGATTACAGCATGAGAGAGTCACTGTACCCAGCCCAAACATGGGTTTTTTACTATCCTTATCTCTTTAGATGAAGCTGCTATGAAGTCTTTATGCAGGTATAGGCAGATTTTTTTAGAAGAGTATTTTGTAGACTTTGGTTCTCAGTAAGAAGTAAGTTTTTACCATCACAAAGAAGATAAGGGTTTAAAAAAAAAAAA
>NW_022440043.1:2214-7956 GCF_009761245.1 Sapajus apella
CAGCTATTTTTTGTACTTTTAGTAGAGACAGGGTTTCACCATTTTGTCCAGGCTGGTCTCAGACTCCTGACGGGTGATCCACTCACCTTAGCCTCCCAGAGGACTTAGATTACAGGTGTGACCACCGCGACTGGCCTAGTTTTGTTTTTGTTTAGTACCCTTGTGACCTAAACTGATCCTGTTACCCACTAAAAAGGTCAAGCTCTGAGTTTGAAAAGTGCAAGTGTTTTTCCCTATTGCAGTATAGTAATTGTTCCCCCAGCTGTGTGTTTCTACTTCTAAGCTATAGAGAAGAAGAAGAAATAGTGGATGAGCATCTCTACAGTCCTCGCCTGGATTCACCCATGATTAACATCCTAACACATTAGCTTCAATTTTTTGTTTCTATATAAACCCATACACACACACTTTCTATCTCTGAACCATTAGAAAAAAGCGGCAGTTGTAATACTTTAAATACTTCATCATAAATCTGAGAATGAGGACATCTCTTTCAATATAACCACAGTATAATGGTATGTAATGCACTATCTTTGTGTATCTCCAGTTGTTCCCAGAATAGTTTTTTGTTTGTATGTTTGTTTGGTTTTGTTTTGTTCGTTTTGTTTTTTGAGAAGGAATCTCACTCTGTTGCCCAGGCTGGAGTTCAGTGGCACAATCTCAGCTCACTGCAATCTCCTCCTCCCAGGTTCATGCGATTCTCCTGCCTCAGCCTCCCGAATAGCTGGGACTACAGGCATGCGCCACCACACCTGGCTAATTTTTGTATTTTTTAATAGAGACAGGGTTTCACCATGTTGGCCAGGCTGGTCTCAAACTCCTGACCTCAGGTAATCCACCCGCCTCAGCCTCCCAAAGTGGTGGGATTACAGGCATGAGCCACCACCCTCAGCCTTGTTTTGTTTTTGAGACAGGATCTCATTCTGTTGCCCAGGCCAGAGTACAGTGACAGGATCACAGCAAACTGCAGCAGCCTTCAACTCCTGGGCTCAAGCAGTTCTCCCACTATAGCCTCTGAAGTAGCTGGGACTACCAGTGTGTGCCACAACGCCTGGACAATGTTTTTTATTTTACTTTTGTAGAGACAGGGTCTCTCTATGTTGCCCAGGCTGGTGTTGAACTCTTAGCCTCAAGCAGCCTTCCTGCTTCAGCCTCCCATAGTGGTCGGATTACAGGCGTGAGCCACTGTGCCTGGCCCCTAAAATGTCTTTAGCTATTCTTTTTTGTTACCTGTTCTGAGTCCCTGTCAAGATGTGTGCATTACATTTACTTGTTAAAGCTTCTGAGCCTATCTAGAACAGTCTCTTTGCTCTTTATTGCTTGTTTGGTTTTTCTTGAAGAGTTCTGGCCATTTTGTCTTATAAAAATCCTGCTCACTGAGGAGATGCATGAAAATGTACCGTTTCCAGCATTTTTGAGTAGTAAAGCCAAGCTCACTGTAATTTTGACTGTTTGCTTGGTATTTCCAACATTCTGGAATTACTGGGTAAAGTTTTTTTTTTTTTTTTTTAGTTACATAACTTATATTTTCAAATCACTTCTCACAAGATTTATATCAGTTTACAGTGGTGGTACACTTGGTTGGATTTCATAGTGCCTGTCTGCCACTTCACCATCTGTCTTTCCCCTCCCCGTGCTGCTGAGACAAAGTATTGCTCTTGTTGCCCAGGCTGGAGTGCAGTGGCACAGTCTTGGCTTACTGCAACCTCCACCTCTCATGTTCAAGCAATTCTGCCTCGGCCTCCTGAGTAGCTGGGATTACAGGCACACACCACCACACCTGTCTAATTTCTGTATTTTTAGTAGAGATGGGGTTTCACCATGTTGGTCAGGCTGGTCTCGAACCCCTGACCTCATAATTTGTCCACCGCAGCCTCCCAAAGTGCTAGGATTACAGGTGTGAGCCACAACACCTAACTAAAGACTTTTATACAATGGGGTGTTGTTGTTCCGGCCATAGGAATTGTATATTTATCATATGTAATGAAAAATTCCAAGAATACCAGAAAATCAGCTGTGTGTTGAGACTCTTACATCTTTTCTTTTTCCCATAACAGTCTCCAGAATATGTGAATTAAAGTTAGAATTAAATGTGTCATAATGTTTGATAAGGGGCTATATACATTATTTAAAATAATGGCGTTTTAGGAATTTAATAATGCGTTCAGATCTAATTGTTCTGCTTTTTGTGGCGGATTCTCTGTTGCAGACTGGAAACAGCAAAGGCTACGCATTTGTGGAGTTTGAGTGTAAGGATGTTGCCAAGACAGTTGCTGAAACAATGAACAACTACCTGTTTGGTGAAAGGCTCTTGGAGTGTAAGTGCTCCTGTCTCTGTGGTAGCAGGGCTGCCTGGGTGCCTGCTGCTGGTGGGTGACGGTGGGAAGGGCGGCTTGCTTAACTGCTTGGACATGCCACTTCCTCTGTGGATGAGTCTTACAGAATGGTGCAATGATTTCAGTGTGTGTCGCAGGCAGATTCTAATTGGAATTTTAAAATCTCCCAGCATGAGAGCTGTTTTTATCCTAAATGGAACTGGACAAGTCACCTTGGGGACACACTGGAGGAGCAGCTAACCCATGCTTATGGGCTGTGAAAGACTTATCTGAGGAAAGAGCATTGACATTGAAACCTGAAGACTCTACAGGAGCCAGCCAGGTGAGGGGACAGAAGTGAAGACAGACCATTCCCGGCTGAGGGACAGTGAATGCCACACTGGAGGTGCCTGACCATTTGGCTGTGAGGGAATGTGAGGAAAAGTAGCAAGAGATGAGGGAGCAGGAAGAGGCTTCAGGTCGGGTTACTGAAGGCTTTCTAAGTCAGCGAGTTCAGAATTCATCCTGAGGGCAGTGGGACAGCAGCAAAGGTCAGGAATCGCATTGCAGAATCCATCTAAATGGCAGTGGCTGTAGCTCTTCCACACGAGAGAAGCTGGAAGGCGTAGGGCAGTGACAGCACCAGATGAGAAATTCATCCTGCAGAAAGGAACCAGTGCAGCCTCGACCCTGCAGTCCACAGAGTGCAGAGAGCATCCGTCTCCAGATCCTGCTGCCCTTGGGAGGCAGAACGAAGTTTCTGGCCTCCCTGTGCCCATGGTGGCATGTGGCCATCTTAGGTACCCAAGTTCACAGCCGACATGGCTGCCCAGGTAGCATCTCTCTATTCACTTACCATTGCTGTGAGAGAAGCCGGGATTACAGGTGTGAGCCACTGTACACAGCCATGTCATGATGATATATGTGAGGAATGGCACTGGGGAGATTCTAAAGTTAACATTAAAATCCCCTTACTACCATTTGGTTGAAACTTTTTATGTTTTTTTCTTTTTAAAAATAGGTCGTCTTATGCCACCTAAAAAAGTACATAAAGAACTCTTTAAAGACTGCAATGTTTCATTTAAGCAGCCATCATGAAATACCATGAAACGGTATAATCAGAATCGGACACTACCACAAAAGCTATGGATGGAGGAGCAATTTAAAAAGAAAGAAAGGTTACTCAGGAAGAAACTAGCTAAAAAGGGAATTGATTATCATTTTCCTTCTTCGGTAAATATTTCTTCATGAAATCTTTTTTTGTGATTTGTTGTAGGGAGGAGAGGGAGTGGCCTTGTATCTCGTAAAGTATCTAGCCTAGTGCTTATCACAACCGTGGCTCACTGCAGCCTCTGCATCCTGGGTTCAAACGATTCTCCTGCCTCTAGCCTCCCAAGTAGCTGGGATTACAGGTGCATACTACCATGCCCAGCTAATTTTTGTATTTTTAGAGATGGGGTTTCTCCATGTTGGCCAGGCTGGTCTCAAACTCCTGATCTCAGGTGATCATCCACCTTACCCTCCCAGAGTCCTGGGATTACAGGTGTGAGCCACATGCCCAGCAAGTTTTTTGACTGAATTTTTTTTTTTTTTTTGGATACAGAGCCTTGCTCTGTTCCCCATTCTGGAGTTCAGTGGCTCAATCTCGGCTCACTGCAACTTCCACCACCCAGGTTCAAGCAATTCTCCTGCCTTACCCTCCTGAGTCACTGAGATTACAGGTGTGCACCACCACACCTGGCTAATTTTTTGTATTTTTAGTAGAAATGGGGTTTTGCCATGTTGGCCCGTCTGGTCTCAAACTCCTGATCTCAGGTAATCATCCACCTCAGCCTCCGAAAGTGCTGGGATTACAGGGGAGAGTCACTGTGCCTGTCCTGACTAAACTTTTGAAACATTGTAGGTTCTTCCTAAAACGGGAGAGCAGATTCTCTTATTTCCATTATACAGAAGAGGAAGTGTCCTTTAAGGAGATAATCTTGACTGAACCTTAGGCCCTGGTACTCTTGTGAACCCATCTGGGAACTGAGACAGTGAAGCTTGAAAAGAGCCATGCGAGCGCTGCTTTCCCTGAACTTTCCTTGTGACTTAGGGGAGGTGAGGGTGGCCTGCCTTTGCACATTCTTCCTGCTTCCAGCCTCCTGAATTCAGGATTCTGTGAATCAGTGAGCTCCAGATTTTGGCCTTCCCTTCAACCTCTGCAGCTCTGTCAGTTCCTCAACTGGGCTTCTCCTAGTTTTGCCCTTTACTTGAGATTATTCATTGTATTGATGAGTTTTGCATTTTAAATTGAAATGCTCTGTCATTAGGGAGGATTTACTGATAATATATATGAGGATCTAATGCTAAGTTTAAAAAGAAAAGATATGAGACTGTTAATATATAATTTCTTTATTAAAGATTTTACAGAAAACGGAAAAGTATTTCAAAAGCTAATCGGCAGAAGCCTACAAAAGGCCAGGTAAAATTTTTCTTTTTACATGCCCAATATTAGAGAAAGATAAGTAGGAAAACATTTAAGACGACTATAACTGATCAATATTCAAACTGATGTGTCTTTTAAAATTTATTGTAAGGTATTACGTAAGAAGAAGAAAAAGGCTGTAGGCACTCTTGACACTCCTGAGAAGACTGTGGATAGCCAGGTAAAATTGTCTCCAATATTCCGGACACCAGGTATTATACAGATAATTTGAAGAAAGAAAGGCAGTTTCTGCCACTCTCATATTAAGATTTCAAATTGAATATTGTCACATTTGGTAGATCTTTATTGTCGATTTAGCAATTTTCTGCGTAACACCTTATAATGGAACATGCTATGTTCCAATTAATTGTGAATTTCTGTACTAACTTTGATAAGCATCTCAGTTCTTTATTCTTTACAATAGTATCACCAAAAGATTGAAACAGGCTTAAAATAATGGGGTACCTCTTGTAAAAATAGAAGAGAGGTGATATTTTGGGTACAGTCATAATCTTGTTCTACATTTATGTATTATAATCTTTACTCGTTGAATCCAGGGCCCCACACCAGTATGTACACCAACATTTTTGGAGAGAGGAAAATCTGAAGTGACGGAAATGAATGAAGATGATAAAGATAATGAAATAGTTTCCAAACAGCCCGTGTCCTGTGTAAAAGAAGAAATACAGAGGACTCAAACACGTATACATTCACAGAAGAAAGGAAAGAAAAAGCAATCAGTGATTTTTAATGTATTTTCTGAGAAATATAATATTTTTATGGGGGTGGACTTTGTATTTTACTAGTTACAGTGAAATGCAACCCTTGACAAGATTGTCAGAGGAAAAATATACTGTTTGGTCCAGTTAAGGAAAGCAGTCTGTAAATCTGGATTGCCTGCCCTTGGCTGAAATAGAAGGGTGCAGACCGGTTTGCAGTGGCTTGGCTGACATTGCCTCTTTG
>NW_022440044.1:0-7951 GCF_009761245.1 Sapajus apella
CATCCCTCTGTCCCCTGTCCCAGCAGAGGCTGTGTCCTCTCCACTCAAAGCTTAAAGTGTGTTGGGGTCTCCTCTGTACATGCCCATTTCAGAGTCCAGTCTGGTGGGAGAGGGAGCAGGGTGGCAAAGAAAAGTAGGGTAAGCAGAAATGATAAAACCTTACAAGAGTGAGATTAGGATATACAAGAGATCCCAGGTACATTGACTTGATGAAAAAGTTACCTCGAAGCACTCAATTTGGCAAAGCTTTTCTGCTGAATGTTTACTGACATACACTGTCCGAGATTGTAGACTGGGGTACATGCGTCCTCTGCCCTAAGGCATCTTTGAGTCCAAGAGACATTTTGAGGACTGAAAATCATAGGAAACTGTCCATGAGCTAACATGTATTTCCAACAGTGTCCCCAGTTTCAGGGAGTCCGTGAATCACCTAAAGCCAGTCCCTCCAGTTCAGCTAAGAAACTCTAGTCTATATATCAAGTTTTGTATCATATGTATTGCTCTTAACTCAGAAATTTCCCTACCATTTATGTATTCTTTGAATAAAATATCACGTGTACAAAAAGACTAAGTTAAAAAATCTCAGCTGTGCACAGTGGCTCATGCTTGTAATCCCAGCACTTTGGGTGACCAAGGGAGGAAGATTGCTTGAGGCCAGGAGTTCAAGACCAGTGTGGACAACATAGCAAGATCCCATCTCTAACCAAAACCAAACAAATCCAAATTGGCCAGGTGTTGTGGCTTGCACCTGTGTTCCAACTACTTGGGAGACTAAGGCAGGAAGATCGCTTGAGCCCAGGAGTTAGAGGCTGCAGTGAGCTATGATTGTGCCACTGCACTCCAGCTTGTGCAACACGGTGAGACTTTGTGTCAAAAAAAACTTTTTTAATGAAAAATAAAACAGTTGCATGACATTCAGAGGCCGTCCAAAGAGCCTGTGAGTTCCAGCTGGGCACAGTGGCTCATGCCTGTAATCCCAGCATTTTGGGAGGCCAAAGCAGGTGGATCACCTGAGGTCAGGGGTTCGAGACCAGCCTGGTCAACATGGTGAAACCCCCATCTCTACTAAAAATATAAAAAATTAGCCAGGCATGGTGTTGGGTGCCTGTAATCCCAGCTACTCAGGAAGCTGAGGCAGGAGAATCACTTGAACCTGGGAGGCGAAGGTTGCAGTGAGCCAAGGTCACACCATTGCACTCCAGCCTGGGCAACAAGAGTGAAACTGTGACTCACAAAAACAAAAACAAAAACAAAGAACTTGTGATTGAGTTCTCACACAACTTCCTAACGGGCTCTGAGTCTTCAAGGAGACTCTCGCTCATGGGAACTACACAAACTGAATGAGGAAGCAGATCCCATTGCTGTGGAAGTCCTATTTTAGGAAGCTTTGCTTTTCTGGAGTTAAAATTTGCATTCATATTGCTTTCAACCATCAAAGCTGGTTGGGTCTTTCTACAACAAAACAGTTTACTCTCTCTCTCCTAGTTAGCAGGCTTTCAAATATTAGATCAGTGTTCTGACCCCATTAAAGTTTCTCTTTTGTGGAATGAAAAACTCTGATTTAACCTGCCTTTAAGCCTGGTTTGCATATTCCTCTCTCTTCCAGCCACTTTGTTTAGACACACTACACTGGGCAGTGCCCATCTTTTTTTTTTTTTTTCCTTTACTTTTTGAGACAGAGTCTTGTTCTGTTGCTCAGGCTGGAGCACAGTGGCATGATCCTGGCTCACTGCAACCTCTGCCTCTTGGGTTCAAGTAATTCTCCTGTCTCAGCCTCTTGAGTAGCACATGCCTCCACACCCAGCTAAATTTTATATTTTTAGTAGAGACGGGATTTCACTATGTTGGTCAGGCTGATCTCGAACTGCTGATCTTGTGATCCATCTGCCTCAGCCTCCCAAAGTGCTGGGATTGCAGGTGTGAGCCACCATACCCAGCTGGCCTTGCCTATCTTAAATGATGTTGACACATTGTCAAAAAATGGGTTAAACAGGGTGGGCATGGTGGCTCATGCCTGTAATCTCAACACTTTGGGAAGCTGAGGCAGATCCATCACCAGAGGTCAGGTGTTCAAGACCAGCCTGGCCAACATGGTAAAACCCATCTCTACTAAGAAAAAAAAACAACGACAAAAAAATTAGCTGGGCATGGGGTTATGGGGTTGACATGTGTAATCCTAGCTACTTGGGAGGCTGAGGCAGAAGAATTGCTTGAACCTGGCAGATGGAAGTTGCGGTGAGCTGAGATCACACGACTGCACTACAGCCTGGGCAACAGAGCGAGACTTCGTCACAAAAAAGAAAAAAACAAAAAAATGCTAAACAGCCCAGGTTTGGTCTGATAAGTTCAGAAAAAAGCAAAACACTCACCTCTCGCCTTTTCTTTTCCCGCAATGATGCAGTTTAATACAACAATGGCTATAGGTATGCTGCAGAAATATCATTCAGGTGAAACAAAAGGGCTTTCCTGGCCGGACACAGTGGCTCATGCCTGTAATCTCAACACTGGTTGGCCGAGGTGGGAGGATTTCTTGAGGTCAGAAGTTCGAGGATGTAGTGAGCTGTGATCCCACCACCACCTTCCAGACGGGGCATCAGAGTGAGGCCTGTCTCTAAAAAAAACCCTTCACCCCCGGAAAAAAGGGATTTGCAAATACCAGCCTTTCAGCGTAAGGATCACATGGAGAAACATTAAGATACAGATGCTGAGATCCAGCCCCACTGATTCTAATTCACAAAACTGAGGTGGGGCCTGATTTAACTTCATCATTGGAATCCATTAAGATTTAGAACTCTCTGGGATGGAGAGTGCAAGAGAGATCCTAAAGAAAGCAAAATCACTGTGGACTGAAATGAGCAGAGAAGGTTTTTTGAGAGTGGTGAAATATGATCTGGGCTTCACGGGGGAGGGCTGTGGCCAGGCCTTGAGTCCTTGGCTCAGTGGGACTTCTGAAACAGCCTCCAAGCCACGCCCCTGCTTCCTTTGCCGGTGGATGATCCTACCTCTAGTGGCCTCGGTGCTGATGGAAATAAGTCAGCCTGCAGGGGAAGCTCAGCCCAGCAGCCTCCCACACCTGGCCGGCAGCTGCTCATTCTGTGGTTGCTGCAGTTCTCTGCAGAGTCATGGCTTCTGTACCTTGAAGAAAACTTCCCCTTCTGGGACCTAGACAGCCAGTGAACCCTTAGGAAAAAGGAATGAAATTACAGAAGAAAACTCTGTGATGGGGAGATGGAGAAGAGGCTCTTTGTTTTTGTTATTTATTTATTTATTTATTCATTTTTTGAGACAGAGCTTCACTCTTGTTGCCCAGGCTGGAGTACAGTGGTGTGATATCGGCTCACTGCAAACTCCACCTCCAGGGTTCAAGCGATTCTCCTGACTCAGTCTCCCGAGTAGCTGGGATTACAGGCATGTGCCACATGCCCAGCTAATTTTTGTATTTTTAGTAGAGACACGGTTTCAGCATGTTGGCCAGCATAAAATTTTTGTATTTTTATAGTAGAGGTGGAGTTTCATTATGTTGTCCATCCTGGTCTTGAACACCTGACTCCTAATGAGCCACCTGCCTTTGCCTCACAAAGTGCTGGGATTACTTATAGACTTGAGCCACCTCGCCCAGCCTGTTTTTTTTTTTTTTTTTTTAAAAAAAGAGATGGGATTTCATCATGTTGGCCAGACTGATCTTGAACTACTGACCTCAGGTGATCCACCTGCCTCGGCCTCCCAAAGTGCTGGGATTACAGGCGTGAGCCACCACACCCAGCCTGTTTTTGTTTTTTAGAGACAAGGTCTCTGTTGCCCTGGCTGGGATGCAGTGTACAATCAGCTCTCTGTCACCTCCTGGATTCAAGCAATCCTCTCCTCTCAGCCTCCTGAGTAGCTGAGACTACAGGTGCATGTCTGTAGTAGATAGAGTGTCTTGCTGTGTTGCCCAGGCTGGTCTCAAACTCCTGGTCTCAAGCCAGGATGGTCTCGATCTCTTAACCTTGTGATCCACCTGCCTCAGCCTCCCAAAGTGCTGGGATTACAGGCATGAGCCAATGAGCCTGGCCAGATAAGATGATCTTTACGAGCCCTTCCCATGGTAACATGTTCAAGGCAGCGAGATAGTGGCTGTAGCAAATTTCACATAACTGGGTCTGCTAGTATTATGGGCTGCATGGTATGCCCCAACCCCAAGTTCATGTATTGAAGCCCTGAGCCCCAGGACCCCAGAGGTAACCTTATTGGAGCCAGAGTTTTACAGAAGTGATCAAGTTAAAATGAGGTCACTAGGGGCCAGGTGTGGTGGTTCACACCTGTAATCCCAGTACTTTGGGAGGCCGAGGCAGAAGATCACCTGAGGCCAGGAGTTCGAGACCAGACTAGGCAATGTGGCGAAAACCCATCTCTACTAAAACTACAAAAATAATAGGGCACAGCAGTGCATGCTTGTAATCCCAGTTACTTGGGAGGCTGAGCCATGAGAATTGCTTAAACCTGGGAGGCAGAGGTTACAGTAAGCCAAGGTTGCATCACTGCACTCCAGCCTGGGCGACAGAGTGAGACTCCACCTCAAAAAAAAAAAAAAAAAAGGTACAGAGCACTGGAAAACAGTTTAGTGGCTGGACACAGTGATTCATGCCTATAATCCCAGCACTTTGGGAGGCTGAGGCAGGCAGATCACGAGGTCAAGAGATTGAGACCATCCTGGCCAATATGGTGAAACTGTCTACTAAAAATACAAAAATTAGCTGGGTGTGATGGTGTGTGCCTTGTAGTCCCAGCTATTTGGGAGAATGAGGCAGGAGAATCACTTGGATCCGGGAAGTGGAAGTTGCAGTGAACAGAGATTGCACCATTGTACTCCAGCCTGGTGACAGAGTGAGACTCCATCTCAAACAACAAGAAGAAAAAAAAAAAAAAGGAAATAAAAGAAAATAATTTTCTGATTCCTCAGAAAGTTAAACCCAGAATTACTATATGATTCAGCAATTCCAATTCTGGGCATACACACCAAAGGAGATAAAAACAGGTACTCAAATACTTGTATACAAATACTCAAAGCACATTATTCATTGTGACAAAAAGGTAGAGAAAACCATCCATCAACAAGTGAATGGATAAAGCAAATGTGGGATATACGTGTAATGGAAGATTATTCAGTTTTAAGAAGGAATGTTGTGCTGATAAATGCTGATATATACATTTATAAATGTATTGCCCCTTAGCTCCAAACTTACCCTTTTTGCTTGCTCTATGACAGTGGAGTTGTTCCTCATAAACCTTTCTCCCATGCCAGCCACAACAATGCTAAGACTTGCTAGAGGAGGTGCTAAATGGAAACAGAGGGGGCTTAATTTCATTCTTCATTCCCCTTTAGTTAGATAAGGAAACTGACGCTCAGAAAGTTGTCCTAGTCGCACAGCAAGAATTGTCAGCTGGAGTAGAAGCCTGGGTCTTCTGATGGCGCCGCATCTCCACCTACTCTGCAAAATCCTTTCTCAGTGGTCTCTGTATGCCCTCCCAGCAGAAGCCTGCGGCAAGAACACATCAGGGAACCTTGATTCCAGGGTCCAGTTTTCTCTCTCTCTCTTTCCTTTTTCCTTCCCTCCCTCCCTTCCTTCCTTCCTTCCTTCCCTTTCTTTTTTTCTTCTTTCTTTCTTCCTTCCTTCCTTCCTTTTCTTTTCTTCTTCCTTCCTCCCTTCCTTCCTTTCTTTCTTTCTTTGTTTCTTTTTTTCTTTCTTTCTTTCTTCTTTCTTTCTTTTCTTCTTCTCTTTCTTTCTTTCCCTCCCTCCCTCCCTTCCTTCCCTCCCTCCCTACCTCCCTCCCTTCCTTCCCTCCCTCCCTCCCTCTCTCTCTCTCTTTCTTTCTTTCTTTCGTTTCACTCTGTAGCCCAGGCCTTGCGTGCAGCAGCACAATCTCAGCTCACTGTAACCTACACCTCCTGGGTTCCAGCTATTGTTTTGCCTAAGCCTCCCAAGTAGCTGGGATTGCAGGTGCCCGCCACCAGGCCCAGCTAATTTTTTGTATTTCGTAGAAACAAGGGTTTCACCATATTGGTCAGGCTGGTCTCAAACTCCTGACCTCAGGTGATCTAGCTGCCTTGGCCTCCCAAAGTGCTGGGATTACAGGCATGAGCCATCTCGCCCAGCCCAGGGATCAGTTTTCTTTCCCTTTCCTCACCTTGATCTATCACCTCATCTTGGTTCCCAGGTTCCTGATCCCAACCAGGTCCCCATTCTGGGTCCTGGAGAAGGGCTTATTGTAACAGAGAGTGAAATCTAACATAGGTGACTCCATCTTGCTTCTGACCTCACAAGCCACTGCCTTTGCCCATTCTTGCTCATGGGTCAAGCTATCTATGGGAGAAATTTAATTTATAGTTTAACTTGGAAGGAAGGATGACAATAGTCCCTTCCTCAAACTAGCATCCAAGGAGAGAAGGAGGGGTACACATGAGTATTAATTACAAGGTTGTGTTAAAGATGTAGAGGACCACTGTGACCTGACCAAGGACAAAAAAGTTTGGCAACCTCTGGCCAGGTGCCACAGGCCTGTAATCCCAGCACTTTGGGAGGCCATGGTGGATGGATCACCTGAGGTCAGGAGTTCGAGACCAGCCTGGTCAATATGGTGAAAACTTGTATCTACTAAGAATACAAAAATTAGCCAGGCATGGTGGCAGGAGCCTGAAATCCCAGCTACTCAGGAGAATCGTTTGAACCCAGGAAGCTGAAGTTGCAGTGAACCAAGATAGCACCATTGCACTTCAGCCTTGGGCAGCAATCGGCAACCTCCTTGGACTCACGCTGACACCCAGATGTCTGTGGTCACCAGTCCCCTCCCAACCTCAGCCCTCTTCTTGTTCCCCTTTCCCTAATATAAAAAGAAGCTTAAAAAAAAGAAAAAGAAAAAAAAGAAGCTTGAGAGTCACTCTGTTTTTTTAAAGTTTATTTTTATTTTTTTCTGATGCTGTAACCAGGCAAGAGTGCAGTGGCTTGATCAAGGGTCACTGCAACCTCTCCCTCCCAGACTCAAGCGATCCTCCTGTCTAAGCCTCCTGAGTAGCTGGGACCACGGGTGCATGCCACCCCATGCCCAGCTATGTTTTGTTTTGTTTTGTTTTTGGTAGAGGTAGGGTTTACCCATGCTGCCCAGGCTGCTCTCGAACTTTTGGGTTCACATGATCTCCCACCTTGGCCTCCCAAAATGCTGGGATTACAGGCCTTCACACCTGGCCTCTAGATTCATACTGTTTTGTTTTTGAGATGGAGTCTTGCTCTGTTGCCCAGGCTGGAGTGCAGTAGCGTGATCTCGGCTCACTGCAACCTCCCTCTCCCAGGTTCAAGTGATTCTCCTGCTTCTGCCTCCCGAGTAGCTTTTCGCCTTTGTGAAAGGAACATAAATCTTGGGATTCCCCCACCCCTGCCAACAAGTCACCAAGCCAAAGGGGAAAGCCAAGCTGGGAGCTACATCAGGCAAAGCTGGGACAGTAGATAGAACAGGCATGAGCAGGGCAGGAGGGCTCTTCCCTGCCCACTAGGACTATCAGGGGATGCTTTGGCAATCACCTCATTGCCTCTCTAAAGGGACAAATTGGCCAGGCGAGGTAGCTCACACCTGCAATCCCAGCACCTTGTGAGGCTGAGGCACGTGGATCACTTGAGCTCAGGTGATGGAGACCAGCCAGGCCAGCATGATGAAATGCTGAATCTGCTACAAATACAAAAATATTAGCTGGGCATGGTGGTGCAGGCCTGTAGTCCCAGCTGCTCAGGAGGCCAAGGCAGGAGAATTGCCTGAACCCAGGAGGTGGAGGTTGCAGTAATATCGTGCAACTGCACTCAAGCCTCGGTGACAGAGCCACATTCTTCTTAAAAAAAAAAAAAAAAAAAAGTGACTCCTATCCAGCCAAACCAAACTAAGCTTCATAAGTGAAGGAAAAATAAAATCCTTTGGGAACATGCAA
>NW_022440045.1:0-7950 GCF_009761245.1 Sapajus apella
TTCTCCTGTGGTTTAGTTTCGAACTTACCGCTAATTCTTATGAGCCTCTTTATGACTGCAAATGTCTCTTTCCAGATTCTCCAAATAAAGGGTTAGTGCACTGCTACATTCACATGTCTGTTTAACTCTGTAAGTTGAATACACACCTTGACAATCACTCTGCTACATGGCTCCGTTTTTGTTTTAGAGCCAGATATTCCTCATTACATCCTATAATTTTTATGATCCTGTATATGGCTGCAAATATGTCTTTCCAGATTCTCCAAAGAAAGGGTTTCTGAACTGCTACATTCACACAATGGTTTACCTCTGTGAGCCGAATATAGTCCTTGACAATGATTCTGCTACTTAGATCCGTTTTTGTTTTAGAGCCAGATATTTCTGATTACATCCTATATTCCCATTCACTCAGGAATATCCAAACGCAGCTTTCAGAAGAAACGTGTTTCTAACTCGCTGAATCTAATCATAGATGCAACTTCCTTAGGTGAGCGAACACACAGCAGAGAAGTTTGAAACAGACGTTTCTCCTGTTGTTTAGACGCGATCTCACCGGTAAATCTTCTGATCATGTATATCGCGGAAAATATCTCTTTCCAGATTCTCGAAAGAAAGGGTTTCTGATCTGCTACATTCACTTATCTTTCTACCTCTGTAAGTTGAATATACACCTTGACAATAATTCAGCTACATAGCTCCGTTTTTGTTTTACAGCCAGACACTTCTCATTACGCAGTATACGCCCATTCAATCAGGAATATCCAAACGCAGCCTTTAGAAGAAACGTGTTTCTAACTCGGTGAATCTAAATATAGATGCAACTTTCTACGTTGAACGAACACACAGCAGACAAGTTTAAAACAGACGTTTCTCCTGTGGTTTAGACGCGATCATACCAGTAATTCTTACGAGCCTGTAAATGTCTGGAAATATCTCTTTTTAGATTCTCCAAAGAAAGGGTTAGGGAACTGCTACATTCACACATCTGTTTAACTCTTTAAGTTGAATACACACCTTGACAAGCATTCTGCTACATAGCTCCGTTTTTGTTTTAGAGCCAGATATTTCTCATTACATCCTATAATCCTATGTCTCAGGAATATCCAAAGGCAGCTTTTAGAAGAAACGTGTTTCTAACCCGCTGAATGTAATCATAGATACACCTTCCTAAGGTGAACGAACACACAGGCGAGATGTCTGAAAGAGACGTTTCTCCTGTGGTTTAGGTTCGATCTTACCGCTAATTCTTATGAGCCTGTATACGGCTGGAAATATCTCTTTCCAAACTCTCCAAAGAAAGTGTTTCTCAAGTAGTACATTCACACATCTGTTTAACTCTGTAAGTTGAATATACACCTTGACAATCATTCTGCTAGGTTTCTCCGTTTCTGTTTTAGAGACGGATATTTCTCATTACATACTATACTCTCATTCACTCAGGAATATCCAAACGCTGCTTTTAGAAGAAAGGTGTTTCTAAGTGGCTGAATGTAACAATAGATGCAACTTCCTAAGGAGAACGAACACACAGAAGAGAAGTTTGAAAGAGACGTTTTTCCTGTGGTTTAGACGCGATCTTTCCGCTAATTCTTATGAGTCTCTATACGGCTGGAAATATCTCTTTCCAGATTCTCCACCGAAAGGGTTTCTAAACTGCTACATTCACACATATGTTTAACCCTGTAAGTTGAATATACACCTTGACAATCATTCTGCTACATACCTTCGTTTTTGTTTTAGATGCAGATATTTCTCATTACACATTATACACCCATTCACTCAGGAATATGCAAACGCTGGTATTAGAAGAAGCGTGTTTCTAACTCGCTGCACCTAAACATAGATGCAACTTCCTAAAGTCAACGAACACACAGCAGAGAAGTTTGAAATAGATGTTTCTCCTGTGGTTTAGATTCGATCTTACCGCTAATTCTTATGAGCCTGTACATGGCTGGAAATATCTCTTTCCAGATTCTCCAAAGAAAGTGTTTCTCAACTGCTACATTCACACATCTGTTTAACACTGTAAGTTGAATATACACCTTGACAATCATTCTGCTACAAGCTTCGTTTTCGTTTTAGATGCAGATATTTCTCATTACACCTTACACACCCATTCACTCAGGAATATGTAAACGCAGCTTTTAGAAGAAACGTGTTTCTAACTCGCTGAATCTAAACATAGACGCAACGTCCTAAGGTGAACGAACACACAGAAGAGAAGTTTGAAACAGACGTTTCTCCTGTGGTTTAGACGCGATCTAACCAATAATTCTTAAGAGCCTGTATATGGCCTGAAATATCTCTTTCAAGATTCTCCAAAGAAAGGGTTTTTGAACTGGTACATTCACACATCTGTTTAACTCTGTAAGTTGAATATACACCTTGACAATCATTCTACTACATAGCTCCGTTTTTGTATTAGAGCCAGATATTTCTCATTGCATCCTATGCTCCCATGACTCAGGAATATCCAAACACAGCTTTTAGAAGAAACATGTTTCTTACCCGCTGAATCTAATCATAGATGCAACTTCCTAAGGTGAACGAACACACAGCAGAGAAGTTTGCAACAGTTGTTTCTCCTGTGGTTTAGATTTGATCTTACCGCTAATTCTTATGAGCCTGTATGTGGCTGGAAATATCTCTTTCCAAACTCTCCATAGAAAGGTTTTCTCAACTAGTACATTCACACATGTGTTTATCTCTCAAAGGTGAATACTCACCGTGACAATCATTCTGCTACATAGCTCCGTTTTTGTTTTATAGCCAGATATTCCTCATTACATCCTGTAATTCTTATGATCCTGTATATGGCTGGAAATATCTCTTTCCAGATTCTCCAAAGAAAGGTTTTCTGAACTTCTACATTCACTTATCTTTTTAACTCTGTAACTTGAATATACACCTGGATAATCCTTGTGCTACATGGCTCCATTTTTGTTTTAGAGCCAGATATTTCTCATTATATCCTGTACTCTCATTCACTCAGGAATATCCAAACGCAGCTTTTAGAAGAAACGTGTTTCTAACTCGCTGAATCTGATCATAGATGCAACGTCCTAAGTTGAACGAACACACAGCAGAGAAGTTTGAAACAGATGTTTCTCCTGTGGTTTTGACGTGATGTTACCGCTAATTCTTATGAGCCTGTATAAGGGTGGAAATATCTCTTTCCAATTTCTCCAAAGAAAGCGTTTCTGAAGTGCTACATTCACACATCTGTTTAACTCTGTAAATTGAATATACACCTGGACAATCATTCTGCTACATAGCTCCGTTTTTGTTTTAGAGCCATATATTTCTCATTACATCCTATAATTCTTATGATCCTGTATATGGCTGGAAATATCTCTTTCCAGATTCTCCAAAGAAAGGGTTTCTGAACTTCTACATTCACTTATCTTTTTAACTCTGTAACTTGAATATACACATGGATAATCATTGTGCTACATAGCTCCATTTTTGTTTTAGAGCCAGATATTTCTCATTATATCCTGCACTCTCATTCACTCAATAATATCCAAACGCTGCTTTTAGAAGAAACGTGTTTCTAACTCGCTGAATCTAATCATAGATGCAACGTCCTAAGGTGAACGAAAACACAGCAGAGAAGTTTGAAACAGAAGTTTCTCCTGTGGTTTAGATTCAATCTTACCGCTAATTCATATGAACCTGTATATGACCGGAAATGTCTCTTTCCAGATTCTCCAAAGAAAGCGTTTCTGAACTTCTACTTTCACATATCTGTTTATATCTGTAAGTTGAATACACACCTTGACAATCACTCTGCTACACAGCTCCGTTTTTGTTTTAGAGTCAGATATTTCTCATTACATCCTATACTCCCATGGACTCAGGAACATCCAAACGCAGCCTTTAGAAGAAGCGTGTTTCCAACTCGCTGAATCTAAACATAGATGCAACTTCCTAAGGTGAACGAACACACACCAGAGAAGTTTGAAATAGACGATTCTCATGTGGTTTAGACGCCATCTTACCGTAATTCTCATGAGTCTGTAAAGCGCTGGACATATCTCTTTCCAAACTCTCCAAATAAAGGGTTGCTGAACTCCTGCATTCAGACATCGGTTTAACTCTGTAAGTTGAATACACTCCTTGACAATCATTCTCCTATGTAGCTCCGTTTTTGTTTTAGAGCCAGATATTTCTCTTTACATCTTATACTCCAATTCACTCAGGAATATCCAAACGCAGCTTGTAGAAGAAACTTGTTTTTTTTTTTTCCTTTAAGAAACGTGTTTTTAACTCGCTGAATCTAATCATAGATGCAACTTTCTAAGGTGAGCCTACACACAGCAGAGAAGATTGAAACAGACGTTTCTCCTGTTGTTTAGACGCGATCTTGCCGGTAATTCCTATGATCCTGTATATGGCTTTAAATATCTCTTTCCAGATTCTCCAAAGAAAGGGTTTCTGAACTGATACATTCACACATCTGTTTAACTCTATAAGTTCAATATACACCTTGACAATCATTCTGCTACGTATCTCCATTTTTGTTTTAGAGCCAGATATTTCTCATTACATCCTATACTCCTATTCACTCAGGAATATCCAAACGCAGCTTTTAGAAGAAACGTGTTTCTAACTCCCTGAGTCAAATCATAGATGCAACTTCCTAAGGTGAATGAACCCACAGCCGAGAAGTTTGAAACAGTCGTTTCTACTGTAGTTTAGATTCGATCTTACTGCTAATGCTTAAGAGCCTGTATATGGCTTTAAATCATTCTTTCCAAACTCTCCAAAAAAGGATTTCTCAACTGCTCCATTCACACATCTGTTTAACTCCGTAAGTTGAATATACACCTTGACAATCGTTTTGCTACATAGCCCCGTTTTTGTTTTAGAGGCAGATATTTCTCATTACTTCCTATACTCCCATGGACTCAGAAATATCCAAACGCAGCTTTTAGAAGAAAAGTGTTTCTAGCTCGCCGAATGTAAACATGGATGCAACTTCCTAAAGTGAACGAACACACAGCAGAGAACTTTAAAACAGACGTTTCTCCTGTGGTTTAGACGCGATCTTACCGCTAATTCTTATGATCCTGTATACGGCTGGAATTATCTCCTTCAAGATTCTCCAAAGAAAGGGTTTCTGAACTGCTACGTTCACTTGTCTCTTTAATACTCTAAGTTGAATATACTCCTTGACAATCATTCTGCTACATAGCTCCGTTTTTGTTTTAGAGCCAGATATTTCTCATTACATCCTATACTCCTATTCACTCAGGAATATCCAAACGCAGCTTTTAGAGGAAACGTGTTTCTAACTCGCTGAATCTAATCATAGATGCAACTCCCTAAGTTGAACGAACACAGAGCAGAGAAGTTTGAAACAAATGTTTCTCCTTTGGTTTAGATTCGATCTTACCGCTAATTCTTAAGAGGATGTTTATGGCTGGAAATATTTTTCCAGATTCTCCAAAGAAAGGGTTTCTCAACCTGCTACATTCACACGTCTGTTTAACTCTGTAAGTTGAATATACACCTTGTCAATCATTCTGCTACACAGCTCCGTTTTTGTTTTAGAGCCAGAGATTTCTCATTACATCCTATACTCCCATTTACTCATTAATATCCAAACACAGTTTTAGAAGAAACGTGTTTCTAACCCGCTGATTCTAAACATAGATGCAACTTCCTAAGGGGAACTAACACACAGCAGAGAAGCTTAAAACAGACGTGTCTCCTGTGGTTTAGATTCGATCTTACCGCTAATTATTATGATGCTGTTTATAGCTGGAAATATCTCTTTCCAGGTTCTCCAAAGAAAGGTTTTCTCAACTGCTACATTCACACATCTGTTTACCTCTGTAAGTTGAATATACACCTTGACAATCATTCTGTTCTATAGCTCCGTTTTTTGTTTTAGACCCAGATATTTCTCATTACACCCTATACTCCTATACAGTCAGGAATATCCAAACGCAGCTTTTAGAAGAAACGGTTTTCTAACCAGCTATGTCTAAACATAGATGCAACTTCCTAAAGTGAACCAACACACAGCAGAGAAGATTGAAACAGACGTTTCTCCTGTGGTTTAGATTCGATCTTACCGCTAATTCTTGTGACCCTGTATAGGGCTGGAAACATCTCTTTCCAAACTCTTAAAGAAAGTGTTTCTCAACTGCTCCATTCACACATCTGTTTAACTCTTTGAGTTGAATATACACCTTGACAATCGTTTTGCTACATAGCCCCGTTTTTGTTTTAGAGCCAGATATTTCTCATTACCTCCTATACTCCCATGGACTCAGGAATATCCAAACGGAGCTTTTAGAAGAAAAGTGTTTCTAACTCGCCGAATATAAACATAGATGAAACTCCCTGAGTTGAACGAACACACAGCAGAGAAGTTTGAAACAAGCGTTTCTCCTTTGGTTTAGATTCGATCTTACCGCTAATTCTTAAGAAGCTGTTTATGGCTGGAAATATATGTTTCCACATTCTCCAAAGAAAGGGTTTCTCAGCTGCTCCATTCACACGTCTGTTTAACTCTGTGAGTTGAATATGCACCTTGACAATCGTTTTGCTACATAGGCCCGTTTTTGTTTCAGAGCCAGATATTTCTCATTACATCCTTTACTCCCATTCACTCATTAAGATCCAAACACAGTTTTAAAAGAAACGTGTTTCTAACCCGCTGAATCTAAACATAGATGCAATTTCCTAAGGTGAATGAATACACAGCAGAGACGCTTAAAACAGACGTGTCTCCTGTGGTTTAGATTCGATCTTACCGCTAATTATTATGATGCTGTTTATAGCTGTAAATATCTCTTTCAGATTCTCCAAAGAAAGGTTTTCTCAACTACTACATTCACACATCTGTTTAACTCTGTAAGTTGAATATACACCTTGACAATCATTCTGCTGTATAGCTCCGTTTTTGTTTTAGACCCAGATATTTCTCATTACATCCTATACTCAGGAATATCCAAACGCAGCTTTTAGAAGAAACGTGTTTCTAACTCGGTGAGTCAAATCATAGATGCAACTTCCTAAGGTGAACGAACACATAGCCGAGAAGTTTGAAACAGTCGTTTCTCCTTTGGTGTAGATTCGATCTTACCGCTAATGCTTAAGAGCCTATATATGGCTTTAAATCATTCTTCCCAAACTCTCCAAAGAAAGGGCTTCTCAACTGCTCCATTCACACATCGGTTTAATTCTGTAATTTGAATATACACTTTGACAATCATTCTGCTACATAGCCCTGTTTTTGTTTATGAGCCAGATATTTCTCATTACTTCCTATACTCCCATGGACTAAAGTATATACAAAGGCAGATTTTCGAAGAAAAGAGTTTCTAACTCGCTGAATCTAAACATAGATGCAACTTCGTAAGGTGAACGAACACACAGCAGAGGAGTTTAAAAGAGTCGTTTCTCCTGTAGTTTGGACACGATCTTTGCTCTAATTCTCATGTGCCTCTATATGGCTGGAAATATCACTTTCCAGATTCTCCAAAGAAAGGGTTTCTGAACTGCTACAGTAACACATCTGTTTAACTCTCTACGTTGAATATACGCCTTGACAATCAATCTGCTACATAGCTCCTTTTTTGGTTTTAGAGCCGGAGGTTTCTCATTACATCCTATACTCCTATGCACTCAGGAAAATCCAAACGCAGCTTTTAGAAGAAACCAGTTTCTAACTCGCTGAACCTAATCATAGATGCAACTTCCTTAGGTTAACGAACACACAGCAGAGAAGATTGAAAGAGACGTTTCTCCTGTGTTTTAGATTCGATCTTACCGCTTATTCTTATGAGCCTGAATACGGCTGGAAATATCTCTTTTCAAACTCTCCAAAGCAAGGGTTTCTCAACTGCTCCATTCACACATCTGTTTAACTCTGTAAGCTGAATATACCCCTTGACAATCACTCTGCTACATACCTCCGTTTTTGTTTTAGAGCCA
>NW_022440046.1:0-7949 GCF_009761245.1 Sapajus apella
GGCACATAAGAACTAGCAGTAAGACTGCGTTTAAAACACGGGAGAAACGTCTAGTTCAAAGTGCTCTGCTTTGTATTCGCTCACCTTAGGAAGTTGCATTTATGTTTAGTTTCAGCGAATTAGAAAAACGTGACTTCTCAAAGATGCGTTTGGATATTACAGATTGATTTAGACTATAGGCTGTAATGAAAATATCTTGGTCTAAAAAAAAAAAGACGCAGCTATCTAGCAGGATGGTTGTCAAGTTGTACAGTCAACTTACAGTGTTAAACTGATGTGTGTGTGCAGCAGTTCAGAAATCCTTTCTTTGGAGAACCTGAAAACAGATATTTCCAGCCATGTACAGGCATATAAAAACTAGCCATAACACTGCGTTTAAAACACGGGAAAAAAATCTAGATCAAATTGCTCTGCTTTAAGTTCGTTCATCTTAGGAAGTTGCATCTTTGTTTAGATTCAGCGAGTTAGAAACACGTTTCTTCTGAAATCTGCGTTTGGATTTTCCTTAGTGAAAGAGACGGTAAGATGTAATCAGAAATATCTTACTGTAAAACAAAAACGCCGCTATCTAGCAGAATGTTTGCCAAGCTGTACAACCAACTTACAGAGCAAAACTGATGTGTGTGTGCAGCAGTTCAGAAATACTTTCTTTGGATAATCTAGAAACAGATATTTCCATCCATATACAGGCATATGAGAACTAACAGTAAGACTGCGTTTAAAACACAGGAGAATCGTCTAGTTCAAACTCCTCTTCTTTGTGTTTGCTCACCTTAGCAAGTGGCATCTATGTTTAGATTCAGCGAGTTAGAACACGTTTCTTCTAAAAGCTGCGTTTGGATATTCCAGAGTGACTGAGACTACAGGCTGTAAAGAGAAATATGTTGGTGAAAAACAAAAACGCAGCTATCTAGCAGACCAGTTGCTAAGCTGTAGAATCAACTTATAGAGTTAAACTGATGTGTGTGTGCAGAAGTTGAGAAATCTTTTCTTTGGAGAATATGGAAACAGATATTTCCAGCCATATACAGGCATATGAGAACTAGCAGGAAGACTGCGTTTAAAACACAGGAGAAACGTCTAGTTCAAACTGCACTGCTTGATGTTCGTTCGCCCCAGGGAGTTGCATCTATGTTTAGATTCAGTGAGTTACAAACACGTTTCTTCTAAAAGCTGTGTTTGGATATTCCAGACTGAAGGAGGCTATAGGCTGTAATGAGAATTATCTTGCTCTAAAACAAAAGCACAGCAATCTATAAGAATGGTTGTCAAGCTGAAGAATCCACTTACAGAGTTAAAGTCATGTGTGTGTGCAGTAGTTCAGATATCGTTTCTTTGGAGAATCTGGAAACAGATATTTCCAGCCTCATACAGGCATATAAGAACTTGCAGTAAGACTGCTTTTAAAACACAGGAGAAAAGTCTATTTCTAACGGCTCTGCTTTGTGTTCGTTCACCTTAGGAAGTTGCCTCTATATTTAGATTCAGCGAGTTAGAAACACGTTACTTTTATAATCTGCGTTTGGATATTCCAGAGTGAATTAGACTTTAGGATGTAATGAGAAATATCTTGCTCTAAAACAAAAACGCTACTATCTAGCAGAATGGTTGTCAATCTGTACAATCAACTTACAGAGGTAAAATGATGTGTGTGTGCAGCAGTAAAGAAATCGTTTCTTTGGAGAATCTGGAAACATCTATTTCCAGCCATATACAGGCATATAAGAACTGGCTGTAAGACTGCGTTTAAAACACAGGAGAAACATCTCATTCAAACTGCTCTGCCTTGTGTTCGCTCACCTTAGGAATTTGCATCTATGTTTAGATTCAGCGAGATAGAAACACATTTCTTCTAAAAGTTCTTTTGGATATTCAAGAGTGACTGAGAATAAAGGCTGTAATGAGAAATATCTTGCTCAAAAACAAAAACGCAGCTACATAACAGAATTGATATTAAGCTGTACAATAAACTTACAGAGTTAAACTGATGTGTGTGTGCAAGAGTTCAGAAATGCTTTCTTTTTAGAATCTGGAAACAGATATTTCAAGCCATGTACAGTCATATGAGAACTAGCAGTAAGACTGCCTTTAAAACACAGGAGAGACGACGAGTTCAAACTGCTCTGCTTTGTGTTCGCTCACCTAAGGAAGTTGCATCTGTGATTCGATTCAGCGAGTTACAAACACGTTTCTTCTAAAATCTGCATTTGGATATTCCAGAGTGACTTAGATTATAGGCTGTAATGAGAAATCTATTGATCTAAACCAAAAACGCATCTACTTAGCAGAATGGTTGTTAAGCTGTAGAATCAACTCAAAGAGTTAAACTCATGTGTGTGTGCAGCAGTTCAGAATTGCTTTCGTTGGATAATCTAGAAACAGATATTTCCAGCCTTATACAGGCATATGAGAACTAGCAGTAAGACTGCGTTTAAAACACAGGAGAATCGTCTAGTTCAAACTGCTCTGCTTTGTGTTCCTTCACCTTAGGATATTGCATCTATGTGTAGATTCAGCGAGTTAGAAGCACGTTTCTTCTAAAACGTGCTTTTGGATAGTTCAGAGTGAATGAGACTGTAGGCTGCAATTAGAAATATCTTGCTCTAAAAGAAAAACACAGCTATCTAGCAGAATGGTTGTCAAGCTGTATAATCAATTTACAGAGTTAAGCTGATGTGTGTGTGCAGCAGGTCAGAAATCTTTTCTTTGGAGAATCTGGAAACAGATATTTCCACCAGCATACAGGCACATCAGAACTAAAAGTAACACTGCGTTTGAAACACAGCAGAAATGTCTAGTTCAAACTGCTTTGCTTTGTGTTCGCTCACCTTAGGAAGTTGCATCTATGTTTAGCTTCAGCTTGTTAGAAACACTTTTCTTCTAAAAGCTGCGTTTGGATATTCTAGAGAGAATGAGACTATAGACTCTAATGAGAAATACCTTGCTCTAAAACAAAAACGCAGCTATCTAGGAGAATGGTTGTGAAGCTGGACAATCAACTTACCGAGTTAAAGTGATGGCTGTGTGCAGCAGTTAAGAAATCTTTTCTTTGGAGAATCTGGTATTTTAAGCCATATACAGGCATATGAGAACGAGAAGTAAGACTGTGATTAAAACACAGCGGAAACGTCTATTTCAAACTGCTCTGCTTTGTGTTCGTTTACCTTAGGAAGTTGCATCTATGTTTAGATACAGCCAGTTAGAAAAGCGTTTCTTCTAAAAGCTGAGTTTGGATATTCCAGAGTGAATGAGACTATAGGCTGTAATGAGAAATATCTGGCAATAAAACAAAAACGCAGCTATCTAGCAGAATCGTTGTCAAGCTCTACAATCAACTTACAGTGTCAAACTGATGTGTGAGAGCAGCAGTTCAGAAATGCTTTCTTTGGAGAATCTGGAAACAGATATTTCCAGCCATATAAAAGCATATAGGAACTAGCAGTAAGACTGCGTTTAAAACACAGGAGAAACGTCTATTTCAAACTGCTCTGCTTTGTGTTCGTTCACCTTAGGACGTTGCCTCTATGTTTAGATTCAGCGAGTTAGAAACACGCTTCTTTTAAAATCTGCGTTTGGATATTCCAGACGTTGCCTCTATGTTTAGATTCAGCGAGTTAGAAACACGCTTCTTTTAAAATCTGCGTTTGGATATTCCAGAGTGAAATAGACTGTAGGATGTAATGAGAAATATCTTGCTCTAAAGCAAAAACGCAGCTATCTAGCAGAATGGTTTTCAATCTGTACAATCAACTTACAGAGTTAAACTGATGTGTGTGTGCAGCAGTTCAGAAATCGTTTCTTTGGAGAGCCTGGAAACAGATATTTCCAGCCATGTACAGGCATATGAGAACTAGCAGTAAGACTGTTTTTAAAACACAGGAGACACGTCGAGTTCAAACTGCTCTGCTTCTTGATCGCTCACCTAAGGAAGTTGCATCTGTGTTTCGATTAAGCGAGTTACAAACACGTTTCTTCTAAAATCTGCATTTGGATATTCCAGAGTGACTGAGACTCTAGGCTGTAAAGAGAAATATGTTGGTCTAAAACAGAAACGCAGCTATCTAGGAGAACGGTTGTTAAGGTGTACAATCAACTTACAGATTAAAACTGATGTGTGTGTGCAGCAGTTGAGAAATCCTTTCTTTGGAGAATCCGGAAACTGATATTTTCAGTCATATTCATGCATAGGAGTATAGGAAGTTGCATCTATGTTTAGATACAGCCAGTTAGAAAACCGTTTCTTCTAAAAGCTGAGTTCGGATATTCCAGAGTGACTGAGACTATAGGCTGTAAAGAGAAATATGTTGGTCTAAAACAAAAACGCAGCTAACTAGGGAAACGGTTGATAAGCTGTACAATCAACTTACAGATTAAAAATGATTTGTGTGTGCAGCAGTTGAGAAATCCTTTCTTTGGAGAATCTGGAAACAGATATTTTCAGTCATATTCAGGCATAGGAGTACAAGCAGTAAGACTACGTTTAAAACACAGGAGAAACGCCTATTTCAATCAGCTCTGCTTTTTATTCGTTCACCTTAGGAAGCTGGCTCTATGTTCAGATTGAGCGAGTTAGAAACACGTTTCTTCTAATAGCTGCGTTTGGATATGCCACAGTTAATGAGACTATAGTCTGTAATGACAAATAATTTGCTCTAAAACAAAAAAGCAGGCATCTAGCAGAATCGTTGTCAAGCTGTGCAATCAACTTACAGAGTTAAACTGATGTGTGAGAGCAGCAGTTCATAAATGCTTTCTTTGGAGAATCTGGAAACAGATATTTCCAGCCATATACAGGCTTATATGAACTAGGAGTAAGACTGCCTTTAAAACACAGGAGAAACATCTCGTTCAAACTGCTCTGCTTTGTATTCGCTCACCTTAGGAATTTGCATCTATGTTTAGATTCAGCGAGTTAGAAACAGATTTCTTGTAAAAGTTCTAGGAGTAAGACTGCCTTTAAAACACAGGAGAAACATCTCATTAAAACTATTCTGCTTTGTGTTCGTTCACTTTAGGACGTTGCCTCTATGTTTACAATCAGCGAGTTAGAAAGACGTTTCCTTTATAATCTGCGTTTGGATATTCCAGATTAATTAGACTATAGGATGTAATGACAAATATCTTGCTCTAAAACAAAAACGCAGCTATCTAGCAGAATGGTTGTCAATCTGTACAATCCCCTTACAGAGTTAAACTGATGTGTGTGTAGAGCAGTTCAGAAATTTTCTTTGGAGAATCTTGAAACAGATATTTCCAGGAATATACAGGCATATAAGAACTAGCAGTAAGACTGCATTTAAAACACAGGAGAAACGAGTTGTTCAAACTGCTCTGCTTGGTGTTCGTTCACCTTAGGAAGTTGCATCTATGTTTAGATTCAGAGAGTTACAAATACGTATCTTCTAAAAGCTGCGTTTGGATACTCCAGTGTGACTGAGAGTACAGGCTGTAATGAGAAATATCTTGCTCTAAAAGAAAAACACAGCTATCTAGCAGAATGGTTGTCAAGCTGTATAGTCACCTTACAGATTTAAACTGATTTGCGTGTGCAGCAGTTCAGAAATCCTTTCTTTGGAGAACCTGGAAACAGATATTTCCAGCCATGTACACGCATATAAAAACTAGCCATAAGACTGCGTTTAAAACACGGGAGAAAAGTCTAGTTCAAACGTCTCTGCTTTGTGTTCGTTCATCTTAGGAAGTTGCATCTTTGTTTAGATTCAGCGAGTTAGAAACACGTTTCTTCTGAAATCTGCGTTTGGATTTTCCTTAGTGAATGAGACTATAAGATGTAATCAGAAATATCTTGCTCTAAAACAAAAACACAGCAATCAAGGAGAATGTTTGCCAAGCTGTACAATCAACTTACAGAGCTAAACTGATGTGTGGGTGCAGCAGTTCAGAAATATTTTCTTTTTAGAATCTCCAAACAGATATTTCCATCCATATACAGGCATATGAGAACTAGCAGTAAGACTGCCTTTAAAACAGAGGAGAGACTTCGAGTTCAAACTGCTGTGCTTTTTGTTCGCTCACCTAAGCAACTTGCACCTGTGTTTCGATTTAGCGAGTTACAAACACGTTTATTCTAAAATTTGCGTTTGGATATTCCAGAGTGACTGAGACTATAGGCTGTAATGAGAAATCAATTGATCTAAACCAAAAACACAGCTATATAGCAGAATGGTTGTTAAGCTGTAGAATCAACTCACAGAGTTAAAGTGATGTGTGTGTGCAGCAGTTCGAAAGGCTTGCGTTGGATAATCTAGAAACAGATACTTCCAGCCATATACAGGCATATGAGAACTAGCAGTAAGACTGCGTTTAAAACACAGGAGAAACGTCTAGTTCAAACTACTCTGCTTTGTGTTCTTTCACCTTAGGCATTTGCAACTATGTGTAGATTCAGCGAGTTAGAAACACGTTTCTTCTAAAAGGTCCTTTTGGATAGTTCAGAGTGAATGAGACAGTAGGCTGTAATGAGAAATATCTTGCTCTAAAAGAAAAACACAGCTATCTAGCAGAATGGTTGTCAAGCTGTATAATCAATTTGCAGAGTTAAGCTGATGTGTGTGTGCAGCAGTTCAGAAATCTTTTCTTTGGAGAATCTGGAAACAGATATTTCCACCAGCATACAGGCACATCAGAACTAGAAGTAACACTGCGTTTGAAACACAGCAGAAACGACTAGTTCAAACTGCTCTGCTTTGTGTTCACTCACCTTAGGAAGTTGCATCTATGTTTAGCTTCAGCTTCTTAGAAACACTTTTCTTCTAAAAGCTGCGTTTGGATATTCTAGAGAGAATGAGTCTATAGGCTCTAATGAGAAATATCTTGCTCTGAAACAAAAACGCAGCTATCTAGGAGAATGGTTGTGAAGCTGGACAATCAACTTACAGAGTTAATGTGATGGGTGTGTGCAGCAGTTAAGAAATCTTTTCTTCTTTAGAATCTGGTATTTTAAGCCATATACAGGCATATGAGAACGAGAAGTAAGACTGCGATTAAAACACAGGGGAAACGTCTATTTCAAACTGCTCTGCTTTGTGTTCGTTTACCTTAGGAAGTTGCATCTATGTTTAGATACAGCCAGTTAGAAAACCGTTTATTCTAAAGCTGAGTTTGGATATTCCAGTGTGATTGAGACCACAGGTTGTAATGAGAAATATCTGGCTCTAAAATAAAAACGCAGCTATCTAGCAGAATCGTTGTCAAGCACTACAATCAACTTACAGAGTTAAACTGATGTGTGAGAGCAGCAGTTCAGAAATCCTTTCTTTGGAGAATCTGGAAACAGATATTTCCAGCCATGTACAGGCATATAAAAACTAGCCGTAAGACTGCGTTTAAAACACGGGAGAAAAGTCTAGTTCAAACTGCTCTGCTTTGTGTTCGTTCAACTTAGGAAGTTTCATCTTTGTTCAGATTCAGCGAGTTAGAAATACGTTTCTTCTGAAATCTGCGTTTGGATTTTCCTTAGTGAATGAGACTATAAGATGTAATCAGAAATATCTTACTCTAAAACAAAAACGCCGCTATCTAGCAGAATGTTTGCCAAGCTGTACAATCAACTTACAGGGCTAAGCTGATGTGTGTGTGCAGCAGATCAGAAATCTATTCTTTGGAGAATCTTGAAACATATATTTCCAGGAATATACAGGCGTATAAGAACTAGCAGTAAGACTGTGTTTAAAACACAGGAGAAACGAGTTGTTCAAACTGCTCTGCTTGGTGTTCGTTTGCCCTAGGAAGTTGCATCTATGTTTAGATTCAGTGAGTTACAAACACGTTTCTTCTAAAAGCTGTGTTTGGATATTCCAGAGTGAAGGAGGCTATAGGCTGTAATGAGAATTATCTTGCTCTAAAACAAAAGCACAGCAATCTATAAGAATGGTTGTCAAACTGAAGAATCAACTTACAGAGTTAAAGTGATGTGTGTGTGCAGCAGT
>NW_022440047.1:0-3058 GCF_009761245.1 Sapajus apella
TTGCAGCACTGTTTACAATAGCAAAGACCTGGAACCAACCCAAATGCGCATCGATGATAGACTGGACAGGGAAAATGTGGCACATATACACCATGGAATTTTATGCAGCCATCAAAAACGATGAGTTTGTGTCCTTTGTAGCGACATGGATGAACCTGGAAACCATCATTCTCAGCAAACTGACACAAGAGCAGAAAATCAAACACCGCATGTCCTCACTCATAGGCGGGTGTTGAACATTGAGAACACATGGACACAGGGAGGGGAGCACTATACACTGAGGTCTGTTGGTGGGAAATAGGGGAGGGACAGCGGGGTGTAGGGAGTTGGGAGAGATAGCATGGGAAGAAATGCCAGATATAGGTGAAAGGGAGGAAGGCAGCAAATCACACTGCCACGTGTGTACCTGTGCAACAATTTTGCATGTTCTTCACATGTACCCCAAAACCTAAAATGCAACAAGAAAAAAAAATTTTTTAATTAAAACTAAAATTAAATTTAAAAAAGAAACTCACTTAAAACTGCATAACTACATGGAAATTGAACAACATGCTCCTGAATGACTTTTGGGTGAGTAACAGAATAAAGCAGAAACAAAGACATTCCTTGAAACCAATGAAAACAAAAAGACAACATCTCTGGGACACAGCTAAAGCCATGTTAAGAGGGAAATGTATAGCACTAAATACCCACATCAGAAAACTAGAAAGATCTTAAATCAACATCCTAACATCACAATTAAAATAACTTGAGAAGTAAGAGCAAACAAATTCAAAACGTAGCAGAAGATAAGAAATAACTAAGATCAGAGAAGAATGGAAGGAGACAGAGACACTTAAAACCCTTTAGAAAATAAATAAATCCAAAGCTGGTTTTTTGAAAAGATTAACAAAATAGATGGACCACTAGCTAGACTAATAAAGAAGAAAAGAGAGAAGAATCAAATAGACACAATAAAAAATGGGGGATATACCACTGATTTCACAGAAATACAAACTACCATCATAGAATACTATAAACACCTCTATGCAAATAAACTAGAAAATCTAGAAGAAATGGACAAATTCCTGGACCAATACACTCTTCCAAGACTAAACCAGGAAGAACTCGAATCCCTGAATAGATCAATAACAAGTTCCAAAAATGAGGCAGTTATTAATAGCTTACCAACCAAATAAAGCCCAGGAGCAGATGGATTCACAGCTGAATACTACCTAGGTACAATAAGGAGCTGTTAGCATTCCTTTTGAAAATACTCCAAACAATAGAAAAAGAGGGACTCCTCTCTAACTCATTTTATGAGGCCAACATCATCCTAATACCAAAAACCTGCTAGAGATACAACAACAACAACAACAACAACAACAATAATTTCAGGCCAATATCCCTGACGAACATTGATGCAAAAATTCTCAATAAAATACTGGTAAACCAAATCCAGCAGCACATCAAAAAGCTTATCCACAACCATCAAGTCGGCTTCATCCCTGGGATGCAAGGCTGACTTAACATACAAAAATCAGTAAAGGTAATCCATCACATAAACAGAATCAATGACAAAAAACACAATTATCTCAATAGATACAGAAAAGGCCTTCAATAAAATTCAACATCCCTTCATACTAAAAACTGTCAATAAACTAGGTAACGATGGAGCATATCTCAAAATAATAACAGCTATTTATGACAAATACATAGCCAATGTCATACTAAACGGACAAAAGCTGGAAGCATTATTTTTAAACTGGCACAAGAGAAGAATTCTCTCTCTCCCCACTCCTATTCAACATAATATTGGAAGTTCTGGCCTGGGCAAACAGACAAGAAATAGAAATAAAGCATATTCAAATAGGAATAGAGGAAGTCAAATTGTCTCTGTTTGCAAATGACATGATTGTATATTTAGAAGAACACATCATCTCAGCCCAAAATCTCTTTAAGCTGATAAGCAACTTCAGCAAAGTCTCAGGATACAAAATCAATGTGCAAAAATCACAAGCATTCCTGTACACCAACAATAGATAAGCAGAGAGAGAGCCAATTATGAGTAAACTCCCATTCACAATTGCTACAAAGAGAATAAAATAACTAGGAATACAACATGCAAGGAACGTGAAGGACCATTGCAAGGAGAACTACAAACTACTGCTCAAGGGAATAAAAGAGGACACTAACAAACGGAAAAATATTCCATGCTGATGGTTAGAAAGAACTATATGAAAATGGCCATACTGCCCAAATTATTTTATAGATTCAATGCTATTTCCATCAAGCTACTAGTGACTTTCTTCACAGAATTGGAAAAAAAAAAAAAAACACTTTAAATTTTATATAGAACCAAAAAAGAGCCTGTATAGACAAGACAATCCTAAGCAAAAAGTACAAAGCTAGAGGCATCATGTTACCTGACTTCAAATTATACTACAAGACTACAGTAATCAAAACAGCATGGTACTGGTACAAAAACAGGCACGTAGAACAGAAGCCTGGAAATAACACCACACATCTACAACCAGCTGATCTTCAATAAACCTGACAAAGCCGAGCAATGGGGAAATGATTCCCTATTTAATAAATGGTGCTGTAAAAACTGGCTAGCCATATGCAGAAAACTGAAACTGGACCCCTTCCTTACACCTTGTACAAAAATTAACTCAAGATGGATTAAAGGCTTAGATATAAAACCACAAACCATAAAAATCTTAGAAGAAAACCTAGGTAATACCATTCAAGACATAGGCATGGGAAAGACTTCATGACTAAAACACGAAAAGCAATGGCAACAAAGGCCAAATTTGACAAATGGGACCTAATCAAACTAAAGGGCTTTTGCACAGCAAAATAAAGTATCATTAGAGTGAAAAGGCAGCATATAGAATAGGAGAAAATTTTTGCAAGCTACCCATTTGACAAAGGTCTATTATCCAGAATTTACAAGAAAATTAAACAAAACTACAAGAAAAAAACAACCCCATCAAAAGTGGGTGAAGGGTATGAAGAGATACTTCTCAATAGAAGACATTTATGTGGCAAAAAAAAAAAAAAAAAAAAAAAAAAA
>NW_022440047.1:3158-7948 GCF_009761245.1 Sapajus apella
CCATAATGAGATACCATCTCACACCAGTTAGAAGGGTCATTATTAAAAGTCAAGAAACAACAGATGCTGGTGAGGGTGTGGAAAACTATGAATGCTTTCACACTGTTGGTGGGAGTATAAATTAGTTCAACCATTGCAGATATCAGTGTGTAGATTCCTCAAGGATCTAAAATCAGAAATACCATCTGACCCAGCAATCCCATTACAGAATGATTACAAATCATTCTGCTATAAAGACACATGCACATATTTGTTTATTGAAGTACTGTTTACAATAGCAAAGACTTGGAACCAGCCCAAATGCCCATCAATGATAGACTGGATAAAGAAAATATGACACATATAAACCATGAAATACTATGCAGCCATAAAAAGGATGAACTCATGTCTCTTGCAGGGGCATGGATGAAGCTGGAAGCCCTCATTCTCAGTAAACTAAGACAGGAACAGAAAACCAAACACCACATGTTCTCATTCATAAGTGGGATTGAACAATGAGAACATATGGACAGAGGGAGGGGAACATCACATACTAAGGTTTGTCGGGGGGTGGGGGTTAAGGGAAGGGAGAGCATTAGGACAAATACATAATGCATGCAGGGCTTAAAACCTAGATGACTGGTTGATAGGCGCAGCAACCACCATGGCACATGTATATCTATGTAAAAAACCTGCACATTCTGCACTTGCATCCCAGAACTTAAAATTTTTTAAAAAGAGAAAATAGAGGAAGAGGGGAACTGAATTAATTTAAAAACACAGGATAAACAAAAACTAGAGATCCAGAAAACAGTGTCAAATTTACAACATAAAATAATAAATATTTAAAATTGAAACAGGTGATAAACACAGCATAACACAGAATAAGTAAAATTGAATTCCAATTAATAGCAAAGATAAAAACTGAATAATAGAGAAAAAACAGAAACAATGGCAGAGTACAGCCAAAAGTTTTGTAAGACATATTCAAAAAGCCTAACATAGAAGATGGCCGTTTAGGAACAGCTCAGGATTGCAGCTCCCAGTGAAAGCGCAGAGGGTGAGTGGACGCCGCGTTTTTGTTGCCCACAGACTAGGAAATTCCCGGGCAGAGGTGCTCCACGGTCGCCAGTGCGGCTGTTTCGGCCAGCGCTGCTGTGCCGGCCAGCGCCGCTGCTTTGCCCCGCGCGGCTGCTTTGTTGGCGCCCAGGAGCCGCAGTTCTCCGTACAAAATACACCGGTCCGGGTGCCCTTTTGGCTGGCGATTGGAGCCACGGGAAGTCGCCCATTCGCCGGTTCAAAAAGGGGAATGAGCAGAGAACCAGGACAGTAGATTCCAGGACAAAAAGAAAAAAAAGCGCCACAAACATCAGTGCCACTGTTTAAGCCAGCGCAGTGAGTGGCCACAGGGGAAAACAAACAGACCCCGGCACCTCTTCAACAGGCGACTGGAACACAAACTTAAAAAAGGCTCTGAGGCAGGGAGCCAGGCGATCAGGCTCGGCTGGTCCCACCCCCACAAAAGAACAGCAACCAGAAACTCTGGATTGAGAATTTCACAGCAAGCGCAGCTGAACCCAGGACGGTCCAGCTCTGTGGGGGAGGGGTGTCCGCCATTACCGAGGCAGCCCGCCGTTGCCAAGGCAACCCGCCACAGCAGAGACTCCGCCCCAACAGAGGCGGGCCACCATCCCCAAAGCAGTTCTAACTACACCCATATAAACAGGACTGCAGGGAAGCTCACTCGGCAGCGGGGCGCAGCCCACAGCAGCTCAGCAAAGCTGCTATAGGCCGACAGTGACTAGGCTGCCTCCTTGCTGGGCTGGGCAGGCCTGAAGGAAAAAAAAAAAAAAAAAAAAAGAAGGCGGCAGCGTAACGGAAACTCATAAATAAAGCCCTAAATCCCTGGGACAGAGCACCTGGGAACAAAAAGCAGTTTATGAGTTCTGCTGCAGCAGACCTAAAAGTACCTGCCCAGCAGCTCTGAATGAACAACAACAGAGCTCACAGCTCACCACTTGAGCTCCTATAAAGAAGAGACCGTCTCCTCAAGCAGCTCCCTGACCCCTATATATCCAAAAAGACACCTCATAAAAGAGAGATCAGTTCGACACTGGGCGGGTATCCTTCTGGGACAAAGATAGCAGAATAAGAAAACTGGTAACAACCCTTACTGTTCAGCAGCTGCTGCAGGTGAACCCCAGGCAAGCAGGGCCTGGAGTGAACCTCAGCAGACCTACAGCAGAGGGGCCAGACTGTCAGAAGGAAAACCAAGAAATAGAAATAACCTCATCATCAACAAACAGAACGTCAATCTGAAAGATTTGAGACCCAATCTGAATGCCAGCAACTACAAAGTCGACAGGTGGATAAATCCTTAAAGATGGGAAGAAACCAGCGCAAAAAGAATGAAAACACCCGAAACCAGAACACCTCTCCTCCTAAAAGGGATCACAACTCCTCACCAGCAAGGGAACGAGGTTGGAGGGAGAACGAGTGTGATGAAATGACAGAATCAGACTTCAGAAGGTGGGTAGTAAGAAACTTCTGTGAACTTAAAGAACATGTTCTAACCAAATGCAAAGAAACTAAGAACCTTAAAAAAAGATTTGACGAAATGCTAACGAGAATGGACAAAATAGAAAGGAATATAAGTGAATTGATGGAGCTGAAAAACGCAACACGAGAACTTCGTGAAGCATGCACAAGTATCAACAGCCGAATTGACCAAGCAGAAGAAAGGATATCAGAGGTCGAAGATCAACTCAATGAAATAAAACGGGAAGGCAAGACTGGAGAAAAAAGGGTAAAAAGGAATGAACAAAGTCTCCAAGAAATGTGGGACTATTTAAAAAGACCTAATCTACATGTGATAGGTGTACCCGAATGCGAAGAAGAGAATGAATCCAAGCTGGAAAATACTCTGCAGGATATTATCCAGGAAAACTTCCCCAACCTAGCAAGGCAGGCAAACATTCAAGTCCAGGAAATACAGAGAACACCACAAAGATATTTGTCAAGAAGAGCAACCCCAAGACACATAATCGTCAGATTCACCAGGGTCGAAGTGAAGGAGAAAATACTAAGGGCAGCCAGAGAGAAAGGTCGGGTTACCCATAAAGGGAAGCCCATCAGACTCACAGCAGATCTCTCAGCAGAAACCCTACAAGCCAGAAGAGAGTGGGGGCCAATATTCAATATCCTTAAAGAAAAGAACTTCCAACCCAGAATCTCCTATCCAGCCAAACTAAGCTTCATAAGTGAAGGAAAACTAAAATCCTCTGGGAATATGCAAGTACTCAGAGATTTCGTCACCACCAGGCCAGCTCTACAAGAGCTCCTGAAAGAGGCTCTACTCATATAAAGGAACAACAAGTACCAGCTCAACTAAAGGGCAAAACACCCAGCTAGCACCAAAATGGCAGTATCAAATTCACAAATAACAATATTAACCCTAAATGTAAATGGACTAAATGCCCCAATCAAAAGACACAGACTGGCAAATTGGATAAAAAGACAAAACCCATCGGTGTTTTGTATCCAGGAAACCCATCTCACATGCAAGGATACACAAAGACTCAAAATAAAGGGATGGAAGAAGATTTACCAAGCAAATAGAGAGCAAAAAAAAGCAGGAGTTGCAATTCTCATCTCTGATAAATTAGACTTTAAAGCAACAAAGATCATAAGAGACAAAGAGGGACATTACATAATGGTAAAAGGATCAATGCAACAAGAAGAGCTAACGATCCTAAATATATACGCACCCAATACAGGAGCACCCAGATACATAAGGCAAGTTCTTAATGACTTACAAAGAGACTTAGACTCCCACACAATAATAGTGGGAGACTTTAACACCCCATTGTCAACATTAGACAGATCAACCAGACAGAAAATTAACAAGGATATCCAGGACTTGAACTCAGACCTGGACCAAGCAAACCTAATAGACATTTACAGAACTCTGGACCCCAAATCCACAGAATATACATTCTTCTCAGCACCATATCACACCTACTCTAAAATTGACCACATAATTGGGAGTAAATCACTCCTCAGCAAATGCAAAAGAACGGAAATCGTAACAAACAGTCTCTCAGACCACAGTGCAATCAAGTTAGAACTCAGAATTCAAAAACTAACTCAGAACCGCACAGCTTCATGGAAACTGAACAACTTGTTCTTGAATGTTGACTGCATAAACAATTAAATGAAGACAGAAATGAAGATGTTCTTCGAAACCAACGAGAATGAAGACACAACATACCAGAATCTCTGGGACACATTTAAAGCAGTCTCTAGAGGAAAATATATAGCAATAAGTGCCCACATGAGAAGCAAGGAGAGATCAAAAATTGACACCCTATCGTCAAAACTGAAAGAGCTAGAGGAGCAAGATCAAAAAACCTCAAAGTCTAGCAGAAGACAAGAAATAGCTAAGATCAGAGCAGAACTGAAGGAGATAGAGACACAAAAAACCCTTCAAAAAATCAATACATCCAGGAGCTGATTTTTTGAAAAGATCAACAAAATAGACCACTAGCCAGATTAATAAAAAAGAAAAGAGAGAATAACCAAACTGATGCAATAAAAAACGATAAAGGGGATATCACCACAGATTCCACAGAAATTCAAACCATCATCAGAGATTATTACAAACAACTCTATGCACACAAACTAATGAACCTGGAAGAAATGGATAAATACCTGGACACTTGCCTCCTCACAAGCCTAAACCAGGAAGAAGCCAAAACCCTGACTAGACCCATAACAAGGTCTGAAGTTGAGGCAGCAATTAAGAGCTTACC
>NW_022440048.1:0-3058 GCF_009761245.1 Sapajus apella
TTGCAGCACTGTTTACAATAGCAAAGACCTGGAACCAACCCAAATGCGCATCGATGATAGACTGGACAGGGAAAATGTGGCACATATACACCATGGAATTTTATGCAGCCATCAAAAACGATGAGTTTGTGTCCTTTGTAGCGACATGGATGAACCTGGAAACCATCATTCTCAGCAAACTGACACAAGAGCAGAAAATCAAACACCGCATGTCCTCACTCATAGGCGGGTGTTGAACATTGAGAACACATGGACACAGGGAGGGGAGCACTATACACTGAGGTCTGTTGGTGGGAAATAGGGGAGGGACAGCGGGGTGTAGGGAGTTGGGAGAGATAGCATGGGAAGAAATGCCAGATATAGGTGAAAGGGAGGAAGGCAGCAAATCACACTGCCACGTGTGTACCTGTGCAACAATTTTGCATGTTCTTCACATGTACCCCAAAACCTAAAATGCAACAAGAAAAAAAAATTTTTTAATTAAAACTAAAATTAAATTTAAAAAAGAAACTCACTTAAAACTGCATAACTACATGGAAATTGAACAACATGCTCCTGAATGACTTTTGGGTGAGTAACAGAATAAAGCAGAAACAAAGACATTCCTTGAAACCAATGAAAACAAAAAGACAACATCTCTGGGACACAGCTAAAGCCATGTTAAGAGGGAAATGTATAGCACTAAATACCCACATCAGAAAACTAGAAAGATCTTAAATCAACATCCTAACATCACAATTAAAATAACTTGAGAAGTAAGAGCAAACAAATTCAAAACGTAGCAGAAGATAAGAAATAACTAAGATCAGAGAAGAATGGAAGGAGACAGAGACACTTAAAACCCTTTAGAAAATAAATAAATCCAAAGCTGGTTTTTTGAAAAGATTAACAAAATAGATGGACCACTAGCTAGACTAATAAAGAAGAAAAGAGAGAAGAATCAAATAGACACAATAAAAAATGGGGGATATACCACTGATTTCACAGAAATACAAACTACCATCATAGAATACTATAAACACCTCTATGCAAATAAACTAGAAAATCTAGAAGAAATGGACAAATTCCTGGACCAATACACTCTTCCAAGACTAAACCAGGAAGAACTCGAATCCCTGAATAGATCAATAACAAGTTCCAAAAATGAGGCAGTTATTAATAGCTTACCAACCAAATAAAGCCCAGGAGCAGATGGATTCACAGCTGAATACTACCTAGGTACAATAAGGAGCTGTTAGCATTCCTTTTGAAAATACTCCAAACAATAGAAAAAGAGGGACTCCTCTCTAACTCATTTTATGAGGCCAACATCATCCTAATACCAAAAACCTGCTAGAGATACAACAACAACAACAACAACAACAACAATAATTTCAGGCCAATATCCCTGACGAACATTGATGCAAAAATTCTCAATAAAATACTGGTAAACCAAATCCAGCAGCACATCAAAAAGCTTATCCACAACCATCAAGTCGGCTTCATCCCTGGGATGCAAGGCTGACTTAACATACAAAAATCAGTAAAGGTAATCCATCACATAAACAGAATCAATGACAAAAAACACAATTATCTCAATAGATACAGAAAAGGCCTTCAATAAAATTCAACATCCCTTCATACTAAAAACTGTCAATAAACTAGGTAACGATGGAGCATATCTCAAAATAATAACAGCTATTTATGACAAATACATAGCCAATGTCATACTAAACGGACAAAAGCTGGAAGCATTATTTTTAAACTGGCACAAGAGAAGAATTCTCTCTCTCCCCACTCCTATTCAACATAATATTGGAAGTTCTGGCCTGGGCAAACAGACAAGAAATAGAAATAAAGCATATTCAAATAGGAATAGAGGAAGTCAAATTGTCTCTGTTTGCAAATGACATGATTGTATATTTAGAAGAACACATCATCTCAGCCCAAAATCTCTTTAAGCTGATAAGCAACTTCAGCAAAGTCTCAGGATACAAAATCAATGTGCAAAAATCACAAGCATTCCTGTACACCAACAATAGATAAGCAGAGAGAGAGCCAATTATGAGTAAACTCCCATTCACAATTGCTACAAAGAGAATAAAATAACTAGGAATACAACATGCAAGGAACGTGAAGGACCATTGCAAGGAGAACTACAAACTACTGCTCAAGGGAATAAAAGAGGACACTAACAAACGGAAAAATATTCCATGCTGATGGTTAGAAAGAACTATATGAAAATGGCCATACTGCCCAAATTATTTTATAGATTCAATGCTATTTCCATCAAGCTACTAGTGACTTTCTTCACAGAATTGGAAAAAAAAAAAAAAACACTTTAAATTTTATATAGAACCAAAAAAGAGCCTGTATAGACAAGACAATCCTAAGCAAAAAGTACAAAGCTAGAGGCATCATGTTACCTGACTTCAAATTATACTACAAGACTACAGTAATCAAAACAGCATGGTACTGGTACAAAAACAGGCACGTAGAACAGAAGCCTGGAAATAACACCACACATCTACAACCAGCTGATCTTCAATAAACCTGACAAAGCCGAGCAATGGGGAAATGATTCCCTATTTAATAAATGGTGCTGTAAAAACTGGCTAGCCATATGCAGAAAACTGAAACTGGACCCCTTCCTTACACCTTGTACAAAAATTAACTCAAGATGGATTAAAGGCTTAGATATAAAACCACAAACCATAAAAATCTTAGAAGAAAACCTAGGTAATACCATTCAAGACATAGGCATGGGAAAGACTTCATGACTAAAACACGAAAAGCAATGGCAACAAAGGCCAAATTTGACAAATGGGACCTAATCAAACTAAAGGGCTTTTGCACAGCAAAATAAAGTATCATTAGAGTGAAAAGGCAGCATATAGAATAGGAGAAAATTTTTGCAAGCTACCCATTTGACAAAGGTCTATTATCCAGAATTTACAAGAAAATTAAACAAAACTACAAGAAAAAAACAACCCCATCAAAAGTGGGTGAAGGGTATGAAGAGATACTTCTCAATAGAAGACATTTATGTGGCAAAAAAAAAAAAAAAAAAAAAAAAAAA
>NW_022440048.1:3158-7948 GCF_009761245.1 Sapajus apella
CCATAATGAGATACCATCTCACACCAGTTAGAAGGGTCATTATTAAAAGTCAAGAAACAACAGATGCTGGTGAGGGTGTGGAAAACTATGAATGCTTTCACACTGTTGGTGGGAGTATAAATTAGTTCAACCATTGCAGATATCAGTGTGTAGATTCCTCAAGGATCTAAAATCAGAAATACCATCTGACCCAGCAATCCCATTACAGAATGATTACAAATCATTCTGCTATAAAGACACATGCACATATTTGTTTATTGAAGTACTGTTTACAATAGCAAAGACTTGGAACCAGCCCAAATGCCCATCAATGATAGACTGGATAAAGAAAATATGACACATATAAACCATGAAATACTATGCAGCCATAAAAAGGATGAACTCATGTCTCTTGCAGGGGCATGGATGAAGCTGGAAGCCCTCATTCTCAGTAAACTAAGACAGGAACAGAAAACCAAACACCACATGTTCTCATTCATAAGTGGGATTGAACAATGAGAACATATGGACAGAGGGAGGGGAACATCACATACTAAGGTTTGTCGGGGGGTGGGGGTTAAGGGAAGGGAGAGCATTAGGACAAATACATAATGCATGCAGGGCTTAAAACCTAGATGACTGGTTGATAGGCGCAGCAACCACCATGGCACATGTATATCTATGTAAAAAACCTGCACATTCTGCACTTGCATCCCAGAACTTAAAATTTTTTAAAAAGAGAAAATAGAGGAAGAGGGGAACTGAATTAATTTAAAAACACAGGATAAACAAAAACTAGAGATCCAGAAAACAGTGTCAAATTTACAATATAAAATAATAAATATTTAAAATTGAAACAGGTGATAAACACAGCATAACACAGAATAAGTAAAATTGAATTCCAATTAATAGCAAAGATAAAAACTGAATAATAGAGAAAAAACAGAAACAATGGCAGAGTACAGCCAAAAGTTTTGTAAGACATATTCAAAAAGCCTAACATAGAAGATGGCCGTTTAGGAACAGCTCAGGATTGCAGCTCCCAGTGAAAGCGCAGAGGGTGAGTGGACGCCGCGTTTTTGTTGCCCACAGACTAGGAAATTCCCGGGCAGAGGTGCTCCACGGTCGCCAGTGCGGCTGTTTCGGCCAGCGCTGCTGTGCCGGCCAGCGCCGCTGCTTTGCCCCGCGCGGCTGCTTTGTTGGCGCCCAGGAGCCGCAGTTCTCCGTACAAAATACACCGGTCCGGGTGCCCTTTTGGCTGGCGATTGGAGCCACGGGAAGTCGCCCATTCGCCGGTTCAAAAAGGGGAATGAGCAGAGAACCAGGACAGTAGATTCCAGGACAAAAAGAAAAAAAAGCGCCACAAACATCAGTGCCACTGTTTAAGCCAGCGCAGTGAGTGGCCACAGGGGAAAACAAACAGACCCCGGCACCTCTTCAACAGGCGACTGGAACACAAACTTAAAAAAGGCTCTGAGGCAGGGAGCCAGGCGATCAGGCTCGGCTGGTCCCACCCCCACAAAAGAACAGCAACCAGAAACTCTGGATTGAGAATTTCACAGCAAGCGCAGCTGAACCCAGGACGGTCCAGCTCTGTGGGGGAGGGGTGTCCGCCATTACCGAGGCAGCCCGCCGTTGCCAAGGCAACCCGCCACAGCAGAGACTCCGCCCCAACAGAGGCGGGCCACCATCCCCAAAGCAGTTCTAACTACACCCATATAAACAGGACTGCAGGGAAGCTCACTCGGCAGCGGGGCGCAGCCCACAGCAGCTCAGCAAAGCTGCTATAGGCCGACAGTGACTAGGCTGCCTCCTTGCTGGGCTGGGCAGGCCTGAAGGAAAAAAAAAAAAAAAAAAAAAGAAGGCGGCAGCGTAACGGAAACTCATAAATAAAGCCCTAAATCCCTGGGACAGAGCACCTGGGAACAAAAAGCAGTTTATGAGTTCTGCTGCAGCAGACCTAAAAGTACCTGCCCAGCAGCTCTGAATGAACAACAACAGAGCTCACAGCTCACCACTTGAGCTCCTATAAAGAAGAGACCGTCTCCTCAAGCAGCTCACTGACCCCTATATATCCAAAAAGACACCTCATAAAAGAGAGATCAGTTCGACACTGGGCGGGTATCCTTCTGGGACAAAGATAGCAGAATAAGAAAACTGGTAACAACCCTTACTGTTCAGCAGCTGCTGCAGGTGAACCCCAGGCAAGCAGGGCCTGGAGTGAACCTCAGCAGACCTACAGCAGAGGGGCCAGACTGTCAGAAGGAAAACCAAGAAATAGAAATAACCTCATCATCAACAAACAGAACGTCAATCTGAAAGATTTGAGACCCAATCTGAATGCCAGCAACTACAAAGTCGACAGGTGGATAAATCCTTAAAGATGGGAAGAAACCAGCGCAAAAAGAATGAAAACACCCGAAACCAGAACACCTCTCCTCCTAAAAGGGATCACAACTCCTCACCAGCAAGGGAACGAGGTTGGAGGGAGAACGAGTGTGATGAAATGACAGAATCAGACTTCAGAAGGTGGGTAGTAAGAAACTTCTGTGAACTTAAAGAACATGTTCTAACCAAATGCAAAGAAACTAAGAACCTTAAAAAAAGATTTGACGAAATGCTAACGAGAATGGACAAAATAGAAAGGAATATAAGTGAATTGATGGAGCTGAAAAACGCAACACGAGAACTTCGTGAAGCATGCACAAGTATCAACAGCCGAATTGACCAAGCAGAAGAAAGGATATCAGAGGTCGAAGATCAACTCAATGAAATAAAACGGGAAGGCAAGACTGGAGAAAAAAGGGTAAAAAGGAATGAACAAAGTCTCCAAGAAATGTGGGACTATTTAAAAAGACCTAATCTACATGTGATAGGTGTACCCGAATGCGAAGAAGAGAATGAATCCAAGCTGGAAAATACTCTGCAGGATATTATCCAGGAAAACTTCCCCAACCTAGCAAGGCAGGCAAACATTCAAGTCCAGGAAATACAGAGAACACCACAAAGATATTTGTCAAGAAGAGCAACCCCAAGACACATAATCGTCAGATTCACCAGGGTCGAAGTGAAGGAGAAAATACTAAGGGCAGCCAGAGAGAAAGGTCGGGTTACCCATAAAGGGAAGCCCATCAGACTCACAGCAGATCTCTCAGCAGAAACCCTACAAGCCAGAAGAGAGTGGGGGCCAATATTCAATATCCTTAAAGAAAAGAACTTCCAACCCAGAATCTCCTATCCAGCCAAACTAAGCTTCATAAGTGAAGGAAAACTAAAATCCTCTGGGAATATGCAAGTACTCAGAGATTTCGTCACCACCAGGCCAGCTCTACAAGAGCTCCTGAAAGAGGCTCTACTCATATAAAGGAACAACAAGTACCAGCTCAACTAAAGGGCAAAACACCCAGCTAGCACCAAAATGGCAGTATCAAATTCACAAATAACAATATTAACCCTAAATGTAAATGGACTAAATGCCCCAATCAAAAGACACAGACTGGCAAATTGGATAAAAAGACAAAACCCATCGGTGTTTTGTATCCAGGAAACCCATCTCACATGCAAGGATACACAAAGACTCAAAATAAAGGGATGGAAGAAGATTTACCAAGCAAATAGAGAGCAAAAAAAAGCAGGAGTTGCAATTCTCATCTCTGATAAATTAGACTTTAAAGCAACAAAGATCATAAGAGACAAAGAGGGACATTACATAATGGTAAAAGGATCAATGCAACAAGAAGAGCTAACGATCCTAAATATATACGCACCCAATACAGGAGCACCCAGATACATAAGGCAAGTTCTTAATGACTTACAAAGAGACTTAGACTCCCACACAATAATAGTGGGAGACTTTAACACCCCATTGTCAATATTAGGCAGATCAACCAGACAGAAGATTAACAAGGATATCCAGGACTTGAACTCAGACCTGGACCAAGCAAACCTAATAGACATTTACAGAACTCTGGACCCCAAATCCACAGAATATACATTCTTCTCAGCACCATATCACACCTACTCTAAAATTGACCACATAATTGGGAGTAAATCACTCCTCAGCAAATGCAAAAGAACGGAAATCGTAACAAACAGTCTCTCAGACCACAGTGCAATCAAGTTAGAACTCAGAATTCAAAAACTAACTCAGAACCGCACAGCTTCATGGAAACTGAACAACTTGTTCTTGAATGTTGACTGCATAAACAATTAAATGAAGACAGAAATGAAGATGTTCTTCGAAACCAACGAGAATGAAGACACAACATACCAGAATCTCTGGGACACATTTAAAGCAGTCTCTAGAGGAAAATATATAGCAATAAGTGCCCACATGAGAAGCAAGGAGAGATCAAAAATTGACACCCTATCGTCAAAACTGAAAGAGCTAGAGGAGCAAGATCAAAAAACCTCAAAGTCTAGCAGAAGACAAGAAATAGCTAAGATCAGAGCAGAACTGAAGGAGATAGAGACACAAAAAACCCTTCAAAAAATCAATACATCCAGGAGCTGATTTTTTGAAAAGATCAACAAAATAGACCACTAGCCAGATTAATAAAAAAGAAAAGAGAGAATAACCAAACTGATGCAATAAAAAACGATAAAGGGGATATCACCACAGATTCCACAGAAATTCAAACCATCATCAGAGATTATTACAAACAACTCTATGCACACAAACTAATGAACCTGGAAGAAATGGATAAATACCTGGACACTTGCCTCCTCACAAGCCTAAACCAGGAAGAAGCCAAAACCCTGACTAGACCCATAACAAGGTCTGAAGTTGAGGCAGCAATTAAGAGCTTACC
>NW_022440049.1:0-7739 GCF_009761245.1 Sapajus apella
ACTTTGGGAGCCCAAGGTGGGTGGATCACTTGAGGTCAAGAGTTTGAGACCAAGCCTGGCCACCATGGTGAAACCCCATCTCTACTAAAAATGCAAAATTTAGCCAGATGTGGTAGCGCATGCCTGTAATCCCAGCTACTCAGGAGGCGGGGGCAGTAGAATTGTTTGATCCCAGTGGGTGGAGGTTGCAGTGAGTCGAGATTTCATTACTGAACTCCTGCCTGGGTAACAGAGAGACACTGTATCAAAAAAAGTTCAAAAAATAAAAATAAAAAAATAAAACATTGGTTAGGGAAAGGTAGCGTTGGAAGGAGAATGTTCAAGATCAGGAGCTGGCTTTTGGGTCAAACGTGGCCCACAACCTAATTTTGTAAATAAAGCTTTATTGTTACGCAGCCATGCCTATTCACTTACATGTCGTCTAGAGCTGCTTTTGTGTTACAATGACAGTTCTGAGTAGCTGTAAGAGCGATCATAAGGCCTGCAACCTCTACATTTCACTTTACAGTAAAAGTTTGTAGACCTCTGTTCTAGATTAAGAAAATTAAAAAGACATGGCAATTATGCATGCTGTGCGATCTTGGCCTGCATCCCAGATTTAAAACAAAGCAAAACAGTTTTTTGAAAGAACATTATTGGGGAAGCTGGGAAATTTTATATGGGCTTTACATTAAATGAAGTTATTACTTCAATGTTCAGTTTCCTGAATGCTGTAATTATTGTGTTGAATCAGAAAATATCCTTGTTACAGGAGAGAGGTGAAGTATTTCGCAGTAAAAAGGTGACATCTTCAGAAACACCTCTATATTAATTCTTAATGATACAGGAAAAAATGTGTATGATAATACCAATTTATGTAACATAGATGAGAAATATGGAAAGATATTAACAATTGATCAATGTTCACTGCCCCACAGTAACTTTTTTTTTTTTTTTTTGAGACCGAGTTTCACTCTTGTTACCCAGGCTGGAGTGCAATGGCGCAATCTCGGATCACCGCAACCTCCGCCTCCTGGGTTCAGGCAATTCTCCTGCCTCAGCTTCCTGAGTAGCTGGGATTACAGGCACGCACCACCATGCCCAGCTAATTTTTTGTATTTTTAGTAGAGATGGGGTTTCACCATGTTGACCAGGATGGTCTCGATCTCTTGACCTCGTGATCCACCCGCCTCAGCCTCCCAAAGTGCTGGGATTACAGGCTTGAGCCACCGCGCCCGGCCCACAGTAACTTTTATATAGGTTCAAATGACTCAAAACAAAAGTTGGGAGAAAACTAAGCAGCTCCCTGAACAGAACCAGGTGTGTTGGTACCACCTGGAGTCCCAGCTACCCTGGAGGCTGAGGCGGGGGGATCACTTGCACCCCAGAGCTTGAGGCTGCAGTGAACTATGATCATGTCACTGTACTCCAGCCTGGGTGACAGAGCAAGACCCTGTCTCAAAAAGAAATTTTAAAAATGAAAAGCAAGGCCGGGCATGGTGACTCACACCTGTAATCCCAACACTTTGGGAGGCCGACGTGTGCATCATTTGAGGTCAAGCGTTTGCAACCAGCTGGGTAAGATGGTGAAACCCATCTCTACAAAAACAAAACAAAAATTAGCCAGGTGTGGTGGTGCATGCCTGTAACCCCAGCTATTCAGGAGGCTGGGGCGGGAGAATCGTTTGAACCCAGGAGACGGAGGTTGCAGTGAGCCAAAGTCATGCCACTGCACTCCAGCCTGGGTGACAAAAGGAGACTGTCTCAAAAAAACAAATAAATAATAAAGAAGTTCCCTGAATGATTGTGCAGTTGTAGCGAACTGGAGGGAACTCCAAAATCCTGTGTAAATTTGGCAGAGAACCCCAGCACATAGCATGTGCTCTGTAAAGAAATTCAGCCTGGACCAGGACTAGGAGGGTGCCTAGCAAAACATGGTGGCTGGCCGGAAAATGAAATGACCAGTTGGCAGATGTGACCATTCATGCATGCACTCACCCATTCATGCCCTGTTTTTTTACTGAGAACCTACTATGCACTGGGCCCTGTGCCAGGCACTAGGCATGTCCTCCCGGGAGCTCCAGATTTGGACATGGACAACGACAGCTCAGAGGGACAAAGGAACCTGGCCTAAGTCTAATGGGCCCTTCTGTCCACTCCCAGGACCCCCCAGTCCTTCCTGCAGAGCAGAAATGGGGGTGACACTGGCTCAGCTCAAACGGCTGTGTCATCAGCTCCAGCCTCTACAAGTGTGCCAGGCTGGGTGAGGCAACACCAGGCACCAGGCACTGGGTGAGGAGGCCTCCCCCATCTCCCAAAGGGCCCTTGGGCCCAGGAATGTAAACCTGGGTATGTTTGGGAAAGCTGGAGCCAGAGGTTTCCGAGGGTGGCCCACGTGGGCCTGCTGCAGGCTGGCGGACAGATGCGCATGCGTTAACATGCCCCAGAGAGGCCTGGCCCCCTTCCACCTGGGGCAAGCATCTGGAACCAGTTAGGAGCCAGGCAGCTGGGGCACAGTTACTTTAGCTGAGACTGAGGCTGAGCTGGGGCAGCAGCCCAGGAGGGAGGGGAGGCGATGCCGGCCTGAGAGCAGCACAGCTCTTTGCTAGAAGGAAGGAAAGAGAGGGCTTGAAGCTGGCAAGACACCACCTTGTCCCGTGCCCCCAGGGCGAGGTTGGACCAAGTCAACTTCCCCAAGAGAGGGTCAGAGAGCCAGGATCACATCAGTGGCCCAGTGCAGGCCTATTCCGGGCTATACCCTGCGGGCTATACCCTGAGGCCAAAGGGCCATACGGTGTCCTGGTTAGGGCTGGACTCTGGAGCCAGGTGACCTGTGTTTGAATCCCAGCTTGGCCTCTACCTAGCTCTGGCACCACGGGCAAGCATCTCGGTTGCCCCGCTCTGAGCCTCAGTTTCCCCATCGGTATCAAGGGTTAAGCCTGGCTCTGGGCTGCAAGTCTGCCATGAACCCATCCATGAGCTTTCTTGGGTTGGTCCCATGGGAGGCCCAGCAGGGTCTTGACAGCAGGATTGTGACCCCCTGGCCACCTCCCAGGGCTCCTCACATAGCTCCCCTCCCCTCAGTCCTTCAGGCCAGGGTGGGAATCATCTCCATGTTTCCTTTTCATTTTCCCTAGAGACAGGGTCTTTCTCTGTCACCCAGGCTGGAGTGCAGTGGTATGATCTCTGCTCACTGCAGCCTCTACTTCCCAGGCTCAAGTGATCCTCCTGCCTCAGCCTCCCAAGCAGCTGGGACTACAACAAGCATCACCACACCTGGCTAATTTTTAAGACTTTGTAGAGATGGGGGTCTCACTATGTTGCCCAGACTGGTCTCACTATGCTGCTGCAGTTCCTGGGCTTAAGCAATCCTCCCACATCAACCTCCCAAAGCACTGGGGTTAGAGGTATGAGCCACTGTGCCAGGCCTGGGTAACCCCAGGGCGCTGCACCCTCCTGTCGGGTTCCTCTCCACCCCAGGGTCTCAGTCTTGACACAGCTGATGTCTTGGCTCACGGCCTCGCGGTCGTGGGTGTGTCCTGCACACCGTAAGATGCTTAGCAGCATCCGTGGCCTCTGTACACTGACCCTCATAGTGTCCTCCTCCCCAGTGTAGCAACCAGAAACTCCCCAGACATGTCAAAAGTCCCTGGGGGTGGGGGGAGGGTTGCCTCTAAGTGAGAACCACTGGTTTACCCCTTCAACAAGTGGCTTACTCACTCCCTCCCTAGCTGCTGAGATCTGAGCAGTGGAAACTGGCTGGTGGCGCCTGACAGCATACGCGTGAGAACACCAAGCCCCTCACCAGGTGCCCAGCCCTAAGGGCAGTAACAATCACTAGTAAGTGTCTAGAGCCTGGGATGCACTTAGTTTCTAGACCAAGAACTCATCAGTGCTCTACCTGGAGAAGTTGGGGGATTTTTATAGCTAGATGACCTTGAAAAAGTCACTTGTCTGAGCCTCCCTGCCCACATCGGTGCAGCGGGGCTGAGCAGAGGATTGAGAGGGGCCTTGTCCAGCATCAGTGCACAGTAGGTGCCAGCCAATGGTTCCTCCCCACAACTCCTCTCCTCCTGGTAGGTCAGGGCCTCACCTGACTGCCTGGTTCTGGCCATGGATGTCAACGACCAAGCTGGCCTCAGAATCGCAGGTCGGCAGCAGCAAGGAGCTCATCTCTTCTGCTGCCCAGAGTCCTAGGAACATGAGCTGAGAAGGGAGCAGACGGCGAGGTGTGAGGGCACAGACAGCCTGAGGACCCTCACAGGCCAGGTGGGGACCCCAGCCAAGCTCTACAGCCCAGCACGTTCCTGTCCCCAAGCCCCGCAGGCCTGGCTCATCCAACACTCTCATGGGTGCTGAGGATGCAAGGGGTCGGTCCCTGTTGCAGCTCAGGATGGCAATGACCACTCAAAGGACAGCTGCAGCCCAGACATTGGTCAAGAACATGCTCCCCGGGGGGCTCCCCATCACCTGGCCTCGAGTCCAGGGCAGGGTGTAGACGAAGTCAGGGGCATGGGGTATACAGTCCACTCAGTTGTGGGGTACAGAGCTGAGATCCTTTGCAGGAGGGGTGACATCCTGGCCCCCTGAGCCCCAGGAGCCACCCCCTCCTCCCACCGCAGAGTGGACTAGGGCAGGGGTTGCTGGGTAATCTGAAACAGGAGTGCATATGTGAAAGAAGCATTGGAGCCTGCTCTGGAATGCACTGCGTGGCTCTTGGAGAAGGAGGGTCATCCAGGCAGGGTGAGTTCATGCCAAGTGACAGTGGCCATGGCATGGCCCATGTGGGTTCCTCTGCTGAGGCAGGAGGGCCCCATGAGGAAGGACCCGGGTGCCAAGTCTGAGGACCTATTTTGCTGCTTGCTTGCTAGGTCACCTTGGGCAAGTCACCCACACTTTGCCTGTGACCCAGATACGATGGTGATTGATGATAACGGTCACTGTCACACCATCAGCATCACCTTTTTCATCCTTATCACAAGTGCTTCTTATGCATCTACTCAGGCATTCATGAGATAAACTCACTCAATCCTCACAACCTCCCGTTATAGGTAGTATCATCATCCCCATTTTGCAGATTAAGAGATGAGGGCATGGAGAGGCGAAGGAATTTGCCCAGGGCCACACAGCTGGCAAGCAGCAGAGGTGGGATCCAAACACTGGAAAAAGCTTGGTAAGGAAGGGGCCATTCTATCTCTCTCTGGGACGTTGGGAGGATGAAACTAACAAATGCCCATGAACCCTTCAAAGGGGGCCGGCACGGGGCAGGCACTGGACAAGCAGGAGCTTTGATTCTGACCCAAAACTGCAGGACAGAAAGACAGGTCAGAAGCCAGACGCTAATCCAGGGCGCCCGTCCACACCAGCCCTGCAATTGGGAAGGCAGAGACTGCTGAGCAGGCCCGGTTACAGCGATTACAAATGAAGCCTTTGTAAACTGTAAAGTGCTGGGGAAACCCAAGGCCTGGCCCTCCCCATCTGCCCTGCAGACAGCAGGGTCCTCTGCACCCCAGGAATTGGACAGAGGGGACAGAATTTGGAGGGAGGTCTTCCCCATCCACTCCTTACCTGGCTGGAGCAGGGCAGGCCCAGCCTCTGAAGAGCGGGAACTCTGTGGCTGGCATTGGTCACCATCTGCAGTGGGCCGTGCAGTGGCCAAGCCACCAGGGCTGCCAGGTCCATGCTGACACCACCGTCCCTGCCATGGAGGGCCATGTTGGCCTGGGTCTGGGACTCCAGAGGCAGAAAATGGCACGGGCTACTGAAGACAGGTTCACCCCCCTTCCCAGCCCAAGAACACACCAGACTTCAAGAGGGGCCACGTGCTGTGGCCCTCAAACACAACACCAGCGGGAAAGGGAAAGGCTCCCATGGGAGGTTGGATGGGGTCGACCCCTTTTGAGCCTCCTTGACATCATCTGTCATCATTTGTCCCTGAGGGTCTAGGCCTGGGTGGCTCCTCCTTTCATTGAAGTTGAAGTTGTTGAAATGACACCTCCTCCAAGAAACCTCCCCTGACTACCCCTCTGAAGTCCCTCCCAATTCTTTGCTGCCAGGCATCCTCCATCCATCTCCCTGCAGTGGGGTTCCCAGCACAACCCGAAATGACCTCACTCACTTACTTACTAGGTTCCTGCTCCCCACTGCCACTCCATGAGAATGCCAGCCCCCCGGGGGTGGGGTTTCTCTTAGGACAGCCCCTGACACACAAAAGGGGATCAGTGAGTGCTTTCCGAAAGACTGAGGGAGGCTGCTTCTCTGTAGAAATTCTTGGGGATTCTCTGAGCAGCCTGCAGATGAATCAGCATGAGGTCTGCTCCTGATAAATGGCCACTGCGGCCTGATACACACCTGCAGCCGCCTGGCCCTGGCTGGAGGGACCCATCCCTCCCATCACCCCCCACAGAAGAGGAGAGTCTGGCTCACAACAGGAGTTTCTTCTTTGATCTAAATTCCCACTGCTACACATAGAAACCTGGCAGGTCCAGGAGCCCCCCAAGCAAACAGATGGTGCCTACTCTATGTCAGATGTCAGGTTCCCGTGGGGTGCAGCTCATGGCTCAGGCCCAAGTGACACTCAGCCAGGCTCCAGCACCTCCCATCTGGCCAGCAGGGTGGATAAGCCCCGCAGCTCTGAGCCTCAACTTCCTTATCAATAAGGTGGGCACAGCCCACCCGCCTCAAGGGACAGTATCCAGAGTGAATGGGGTAACACATGGGAGAGGACCACCCGTGGGGCATGCAGGAGGCCTGGGAAACTCACCCTTCCTTCCTCATTCCACACTCAACCAGGCGTACCTACTACGTGCAGGCCAAGAGGAGGGAGGGGACACAATTCCCATGCCCGGGAGCGCCTGGCTGACAGAGGTACCAAGAATGTTAACAGGCAGAAAGTGTCCCCAAGAGGGGGGACATCAGACTGTGGACAGCCATGGGATGAGGGGGAGGTCACTCCTGGCTGGGGGCGGCCACACCAGGCATCCTGGGCCAGGAACTAGAGCGGCATGAAATTGTTCATCCAGAATGACCTTCCATCACTCCGTCACTTGTCCCCAACAAATTCTGAGGTCAGCTCAGACTAGGGACAATTTCCTCATGTGATCCAGTCCTCCATTCACCCCTCAGGAGGCTGAGGGCCAAAAATAAAGTTTTTGTTGGTTTTTTTTTGTTGTTTATTTTTTTGAGATGGAGTCTCACTCTGTCACCCAGGCTGGAGTGCAGTGTTGCGATCTTGGCTCGCTACAACCTCCGCCTCCCAGGTTCAAGTGGTTCTCTTGTCTCAGCCTCCTGAGTAGCTAGGACTACAGGCATGCACCACCATGCCCAGCTCATTTTTTTTTTTTTTTTGTAGAGACAGAGTTTGACCATGTTGGCCAGGCTAGTCTCGAACTCCTGACCTCAAATGATCCACAAACCTCAGCCTCCCAAAGTGCTAGAATTACAGCCATGAGCCATTGCACCAAGCCCCCAAAATAAAAAAAAGGTTGAGGCAGGCCGGGCGCGGTGGCTCAAGCCTGTAATCTCAGCACTTTGGGAGGCCGAGGCGGGTGTATCACGAGGTCAAGAGATCGAGACCATCCTGGTCAACATGGTGAAACCCCGTCTCTACTAAAAATACAAAAAATTAGCTGGGCATGGTGGTGCGTGCCTGTAATCCCAGCTACTCAGGAGGCTGAGGCAGGAGAATTGCCTGAACCCGGCAGGCGGAGGTTGCGGTGAGCCGAGATCGCGCCATTGCACTCCAGCCTGGGTAACAAGAG
>NW_022440049.1:7839-7947 GCF_009761245.1 Sapajus apella
AGGTGAGCCGAGATCGCGCCATTGCACTCCAGCCTGGGTAACAAGAGCGAAACTCCGTCTCAAAAAAAAAAAAAAAAAGGTTGAGGCCAACAGAAGTTGCACTAGGGG
>NW_022440050.1:0-7942 GCF_009761245.1 Sapajus apella
CACTGCAGGTGATGCCCAGGCAAGCAGGGCCTGGAGTGGACCTCAGCAGTCCTACAGCAGAGGGGCCAGGCTGTTAGAAGTAAAACTAAGAAAGAAATAATTTCATCATCAACAAACTGGACATCCACTCAGAGACCCAATCTGAAAGTCAATAACTACAAAGATGACAGGTGGATATATCCACAAAGATGGGAAGAAACCAGCACAAAAAGGATGAAAATACCAGAAACCAGAATGCCTCTCCTCCTACAAGGGATCACAACTCCTCACCAGCAAGGGAACAAGGCTGGAAGGAGAATGAGTGTGATGAATTGACAGAATCAGGCTTCAGAAGGTGTGTAATAAGAAAATTCCATGAGCTAAAAGAACATGTTCTAACCCAATGCAAAGAAATTAAGAACCTTGAAAAAAGACTCGATGAAATGCTAATAAGAATAAACAACTTAGGAATATAAGTGAATTGATGGAGCTCAAAAATACAACACAAGAACTTCTGGAAGCATACACAAGTTTCAACAATCAAACTGACCAAGCAGAAGAAAGGATATCAGAGGTCGAAGAACAACTCAATGAAATAAAACGAGAAGGCAAGATTAGAGAAAAAAGGGTAAAAAGGAACGAACAAAGTCTCCAAGAAATATGGGACTGTGTGAAAGGGCCTAATCTACGTTTGAAAGGTGTACCTGAATGCGACAAAGAGAATGAATCCACGCTGGAAAATACTCTTCAGGATATTATCCAGGAAGACTTCCCCAATGTACCAAGGAAGGCCAATATTCAAGTCCAGGAAATACAGAGAACACCACAAAGATATTCCTCACAAAGAGCAGCCCCAAGGCACATAATCGTCAGATTCGTCAGGGTTGAAGGAGAAAATGCTAAGGGCAGCCAGAAAGGTCGGGTTACCCACAAAGGGAAGCCCATCAGAATCACAGCAGATCTCTCAGCAGAAACCCTACAAGCCAGAAAAGAGTGGGGGCCAATATTCAATACCCTTAAAGAAAAGAACTTTCGACCCAGAATTTTATATCCAGCCAAACTAAGCTTCATGAGTGAAGGAAAAATAAAATGCTTTCCAAACAAGCAAGTACTCAGAGGTTTCATCACCAACAAGACTGCTTTACAAGAGCTCCTGAAAGAGGCACTAAACATAGAAAGGAACAGCTACTACTTGCCACTCCAAAAACATACCAAATGGTAAAGAGCATCAACACAATGAAGAATCTGCATAAACTAATGGGCAAAACAGCCAGCTAGCATCACGATGGCGGGATCAAATTCACACATAACAATATTAACCCTAAATGTAAATGGGCGAAATGCCCCAATCAAAAGACACAGACTGGCAAATTGGATAAAAAGCCAAAACCCATTGGTGTGCTGTATCCAGGAAACCCATCTCACATGCAAGGATACACATAGGCTCAAAACAAATGGATGGAGGAAGATTTACCAAGCAAATGGAGAGCAAAAAAAAAAGCAGGAGTTGCAATTCTCATCTCTGATAAAATAGACTTTAAACCAACAAAGTTCAAAAGACACAAAGAAGGACATTACATAATGGTAGAAGGATCAATGCAACAAGAAGAGCAATCAATGATCAATGCAACACGTAGATCCTAAATATATACATGCCCAATACAGGAGCACCCAGATACGTAAGGCAAGTTCTTAATGACTTACAAAAGACTTAGACTCCCACACTATAATAGTGGGAGACTTTAACACCCCATTGTCAATATTAGAAAGATCAACGAGATAGAAAAGTAACAAAGATATCCAGGACTTGAACTCAGACCTGGACCAAGCAAACCTAATAGACATTTACAGAACTCTCTAACCCAAATCCACAGAATATACATTCTTCTCAGCACATCACACCTACTCTAAAAATGACCACATAATTGGAAGTAAATCACTCCTCAGCAAATGCAAAAGAAGGGAAATCCTAACAGTCTCTCAGGCCACAGTGCAATCAAGTTAGAACTCAGAATTCATCAGAAACTAACTCGGAACCGCACAGCCTCATGGAAACTGAACAACTGGCTCTTGAATGTTCACTGGATAAACAATGAAATGAAGGCAGAAATAAAGATGTTCTTCAAAACCAACTAGAACAAAAACACAACATACCAGAATCTCTGGGACACATTTAAAGCAGTCTCTAGAGGAAAATGTATAGCAGTAAGTGCCCACATGAGAAGCAAGGAATGATCTAAAATCGACATCCTATTGTCAAAATTGAAAGAGCTAGAGAAACAAGATCAAAAAAAACTCAAAACCTAGCAGAAGGCATGAAATAACTAAGATCAGAGCAGAACTGAAGGAGACAGAGACACAAAAAACCCTTCAAAAAAATCAATAAATCCAGGAGCTGGTTTTTCAAAAATATAAACAAAATAGACCACTAGCCAGATTAATAAAAAAGAAAAGAGAGAATAAACAAATTGATGCAATAAAAAATGATGAAGGGGATATTACCAAAGATTCCACAGAAATTCAAACCATCATCAGAGGTTATTACAGACAACTCTATGCACATAAACTAGTAAACCTGGAAGAAATGGATAAATTCCTGGACACTTGCCTCCTCCGAAGCCTAAACCACGAAGAAGTTGTAACCCTGAACAGACCAATAACAAGGTGTGAAGTTGAGGCAGCAATTAAAAGCCTACCATCCAAAAAAAGCCCAGGTCCAGATGGGTTCACAGCCGAATTCTACCAGACATACAAAGAGGAGAAGGTACCGTTCCTTCTGAAACTACTCCAAACAATACAAAAAGAGGGAATCCTTCCAAAATCATTTTATGGAGACCAACATCATCCTGATACCAAAACTCAGCAAAGACTCAGCAAGAAAAGAAAACTTCAGGCCAATATCCATGATGAAATTAGATGCAAAAATCTTCAATAAAATACTGGCAAACCAATTGCAACAACATATCAAAAAGCTTATCCACGATGATCAAGTAGGATTCATCCCAGGGATACAAGGCTGGTTCAACATACGCAAGTCTATCAACGTAATTCACCACATAAACAGAACCAAAGACAAAAACCACATAATTATCTCAATTGATGCACAGAAGGCCTTTGACAAAATTCAACAGCCCTTTATGCTAAAAACCCTCAATAAACTAGGTACTGATGGAACGTACATCAAAATAATAAAAGCTGTTTATGACAAACCAACAGCCAATATCATACTGAACAGGCAAAAACTGGAAGTCTTCCCATTGAAATCTGGCACTAGACAAGGATGCCCTCTCTCACCACTCCTACTCAATATAGTACTGGAAGTTGTAGCCAGAGCAATCAGGCAAGAAAAATAAATAAAGGGTATTCAAATAGGAAAGGAGGAAGTCACACTGTCTCTATTTGCAGATGACATCATTGTATATCTAGAAGACCCCATCGTCTCAGCCCAAAATCTCCTGAAACTGGTAAGCAACATCAGCAAAGTCTCAGGATACAAAATCAATGTGCAAAAATCACAAGCATTCTTATACACCAATAACAGATTGAAAGAGAGCCAAATCAAGAACAAACTGCCATTCACAATTGCTACAAAGAGAATAAAATATCTAGGAATACAACTAACAAGAAGCGTAAAGGATCTCTTCAAGGAGAACTACAAACCACTGCTCAACGAAATAAGAGAGGACACAAACAGATGGAGAAACATCCCATGTTCATGATTAGGAAGAATCAATATCTTGAAATGGCCATACTGCCCAAAGGAATTTACAGATTCAACACAATCCAAATCAAGCTACCAATGACCTTCTTCACAGAACTGGAAAAAAACACCTTAAACTTCATATGGAATCAAAAGAAAGCCCACATAGCCAAATCAATTCTAAGCAAAAAGAACAACGCTGGAGGCATCACAGTACCAGACCTCAAACTATACTACAAGGCTACAGTAATCAAAACAGCATGGTACTGGTACCAAAACAGAGGTATAGACCAATGGAACAGAACAGAGGCCTCGGAGGCAACACAACACATCTACAACCATCTGATCTTTGACAAACCTGACAGAAACAAGCAATGGGGAAAGTATTCCCTGTTTAATAAATGGTGTTGGGAAAACTGGCTAGCCATGCAGAAAGCAGAAACTGGACCCCTTCCTGACACCTTACACTAAAATTAACTCCAGATGGATTAAAGACTTAAACAGACCTAACACCATAAAAACCCTAGAAGAAAATCTAGGCAAAACCATTCAGGACATAGGCGTAGGCAAGGACTTCATGACCAAAACACCAAAAGCATTGGCAACAAAAGCCAAAATAGACAAATGGGACCTCATCAAATTCCCCAGCTTCTGCACGTCAAAAGAAACAGTCATTAGAGTGAATTGGCAACCAACAGAATGAGAAAAAATTTTTGCAGTCTACCCGTCTGACAAAGGGCTGATATCCAGAATCTACAAAGAACTAAAACAGATTTACAAGAAAAAAACAAGCCTATTCAAAAGTGGGTGAAGGATATTAACAGAAACTTTACAAAAGAAGACATACATGAGGCCAACAAACATATGAAAAAACGCTCATCATCACTGGTCATTATAGAAATGCAAATCAAAGCTACACTGAGATACCATCTCATGCCAGTTAGAATGGTGATCATTAAAAAATCTGGAGACAACAGATGCTGGAGAGGATGTGGAGAAATAGGAACACTTTTACACTGTTGGTGGGAGTGTAAATTAGTTCAACCACTGTGGAAGACAGTGGGGCGATTCCTCAAGGATCTAGAAATACAAATTCCATTTTACTCAGCAATCCCATTACTGGGTATATATCCAAAGGATTATAAATCGTTCTACTATAAGGACACATGCACATGAATGTTCACTGCAGCACAGTTTACAATAGCAAAGACCTGGAACCAACCCAAATGCCCATCGATGATAGACTGGACAGGGAAAATGTAGCATATACACACCATGGAATATTATGCAGCTATGAAAAACAATGAGTTCGTGTCCTTTGCAGGGACATGGATGAACCTGAAAACCATCATTCTCAGCAAACTGACCCAAGAACAGAAAATCAAACACCACATGTTCTCACTCATAGGTGGTTGTTGAACAATGAGAACACACGGTCACAGGGAGGGGAGCATCACACACAGGGGTCTGTCGGGGGAAAACAGGGGAGGTACAGTGGGAGGTGGGGAGTTGGGGAGAGACAGAATGGGGATAAATGCCAGATATAGGTGATGGGGAGGAAGGCAGCAAATCACACTGCCATGTGTGTACCTATGCAACAATCCTGAATGTTCTTCATATGTACCCTCAAAACCTAAAATGCATTAAAAAAAATAAAATAAAATAAAAATAAATAAAATACATATGATTTGAAAACATCTGAAAATGACAGAAGAAAATACCTCAGAATTCATCTCTTCAGCCACTTCTATCTGCTTTTGTTTATTAGTCAGAATCTCATCTTGTAATAGTCTAGCATTCCGTTCTTCAGAAAGTTGCCTCTGGGTATCATTTTGTTCATCACTAGAAGAAATTTTAATTACATGAAATACTACTGGAGGTATCCCTAAAATGACTTACAGGACAAGATGGCACCATCAAATGTCATTCACACAATGTATATTAATGCAGATTAATCCAAGACAAGGCAAAGGGGTTTCACATCTGTTAATCCAGCTGTCCCCAGCCATGTTGGCACCAGGGACTGGTTTTGTGGAAGACAGTTTTTCCACAGACCTCAGGTGAGGGGATGGTTCAAGGATGATTCAATCACATAACATTTATTGTGCACTATATTTCTATTATTAATATATAATGAAATAATTATATAACTCACCTTAATGTAGAATCAGTGGGAGCCCTGAGCTGGTTTGCCTGCAACTAGGGGGTGACAGGAGATGGTGACAGATCATAAGGCATTAGATTCTCATAAGAAGTGAACAACCTAGATCCCCTGAGTAAGCAGCTTACAACAGGGTTTGGGTTACATTCCTATGACAACCTAATGCCACTGCTGTTCTGACAGGAGGAACTCAGGCAGTATTGCGAGTGGCAGAGAATGGCCGTAAACAAATGAAGCTCTGCTTGCTCACCTGCCACTAACCTCCTGCTCTGTGGCCCAGTTCCCAACAGGCCAGGGACTGGTACTGGTCCATGATCTGGGGATTGGGAACATCTGTGTTTCCCCATACTTTTAATGTTTCTTTTTTGGAAACACTTTACATTTACGTTTTTGATTCTATGTATTTTATTAACAACTTAGAAATTTCTTTTGGAACAAGACAGGGTCTAATATTTTGTTTTTAACACAGAACTTTGAATTAATTTTATCTTTGTATAAGAGAGACATGTGAAATCAACTAATCATTAATCACTTTCCATTTTACTTTTATTTTATGCATATTAAGAATAAAACTGGCAAGTCCTAGGCAGAGCAATTGAGCAAGAAAAATAAAGGGCATCCAAATAGGAAAACAGAAAGTCAAACTATTTCTTCATCGATGATACGATCTGATACCTAGAAAACCCTGAAGACTCCTATAAAACACTCCTAGATTTGATACAGGAATTCAGTAAAGTCTCAGAGGTTAGAAAATAAACAAATACCAATCAATAGCACCACTATATGCCAACTGCAACCAAGCTGACAGTCATATGAAGAACCTAATCCCTTTTACAATGGCTGCAAAAGTGTAAAATACCATGGAATATACTTAATCAAAGAGGTGAGTGATCCATAAAAGAATAACTGGAAAACACCACTGAAGAAAATAATAGATGATACAAATGAAAATACATCCTTTGTTCATAGACTGAAATAACTGATACTGTGAAAATGACCACAGTGCCCAAAGCAGTCTACAGATTTGATACAATTCCTATCAAAGTACCAATGTCATTCTTCACAGAATTATTTTTAAAAATGCTCACATTTATGTAGAACTGCAAAAGAGCCTGAATAACAACAGACATACCAAGCCAAAGGAACAAATATATTGGCATCATATTACCTGACTTCAATTTACATTCTAAGGCCACAGTAACAAAAACACCATGGTACTGGTTTAAAAAAAAAAAAGTAGATATACAGATCAATGGAACAGAACAGACAACTCAGAAATAAAGCCAATTACAACCAAATGATCTCTGAGAAAGGATATAAAACCATACACTGGAGAAAGTACATGTTATTCAATAAACGGTACTGGAAAAAAAAGATAGCCACCTGTGGAAGAACGAAATTGGATCTCTATCTCTCACCACATACAAAAATTAATTCAACATGGATTAAAGCCCTAAACCTAAGACTTAAAAACACTGGCCTAGGCAAAGAATTTATGATGAAGACCCTAAAAGCAAATGCAACAAAATGAAAATCACTAAATAAGACCTGCTTAAACTAAAAAGCTTCAGCACAGCAAAAAATAATCATCATCATCAGAGTAAACCAACAATCTATAAAATGGTAAAAAATTTGCAAATTATGAATCTAACAAAGGACTAACATCCGTAACCTACAAGAAACCCAAACAAATCAGCAGAAAACATACAAATAATTCCATTAAAAAGTGGGCACATGACATGAATAGGCATTTCTCAAAAGAAGATTGTACAAATGGTGAACAAGTATATAAAAACATGCTAAGTAAGTCATCAGGGAAATGTAAGATAAAACAACAGTTGAGGTATCAACTTACTGCAGCCAGAATGGCCACTATTAAAAATCAAAAAACAACAGATGTTGATGTGGATGTGGTGAAAAGAGAACAGTTATACACTGCTGGTGGGAACGCAAAATAGCACAAAACCTATGGAAAACAGTATGGAGAGTTCTCAAAGAACTAAAAGTACATCCTACCATTCTATCCAGCATTCTCATTTCCGGGTACCTACCCAAAATAAAAGAAATCACACTCTCAAAAAGACACCTGCATACATATGTGT
>NW_022440051.1:0-7941 GCF_009761245.1 Sapajus apella
GATGCCACCAAGTGAGGTATGGGTTAAATCAAGCAGAGTAAGACCATGGGTGAGTAGAATGATTTGGAAATTGATTATTGCATTAACTCTGAGTGAATTTGGAACACTTGTCAGTCTCTTCAGTTATGTGTGTGTGATTTTCTAAGTACATAGCCAAATTCTCTTTCCTAAATAGGCACAGTCTCCAGAACATTACTGAATCTTCCTTTGATCATTTTACATTTTATAATATTTCTGAGTCATTATTTTAAACATCATTGCCTCTGCATAGGGGTTGTTAATATGGGATGTGAACACTGGATTGAATCTGCACAGGATTCATGCATCCCTGGAAGGTGATTTTTGGAGGGACTTAAACCTTGAGTGTGAACTAGTTTCTACTCTTTGTCTCCTTCTCATGAAATATGAGTATAGCAGCAACAACAGCAAAAATTAAGTTGAGGATTCTGGTCAGTTTGGGTTCATAAATGTATCAAAGTCTTGCCATATTTTACTTTAAATCAAAGTGAATGAAATTGAATCTATATCCCCTAGTCTAATTCCCTTTAGTGAGACTGCATTCTTTCAACAGCTATTAGAGAAACATTTGTTTGCTCACACATTTTCAAAGAGGTTTCTGGAGCTTACAATACACAGGCCATCTTTTAAACTATAAGAATTCAGAAGCAGAAATTCTACTCACAATTGAACTTCGCTGAGTTGGCTGACACGGTGTTTTAAATTCTAATTCTACTCTAGAGCAAACCCAGATTGAAAAGCTGAGGACAAGTCATATGTATTGTTTGTACTGGGAGGCTGCATCATTAGCAGAGTCTGTGATACACAATGGCAAGTTCTATTTAAGATGTTTCTGCTCCGGGAGTTTTTCCTAGCGTTCTTCCATTAGACGATATGTAGCAGTGTTCACAAACTCTGAGTGGCATTGACATTAATTTCTAGTAATGTTTAGAAACATTTGTAAAATTTCTAAACATTATTAGAAATTAACAATGGGGTCCCATCCTCCAGTATACAATGTGCATGCTAAGTCAATGACCATTATTTGATGCACTATCCCCCGAAGAAAAAAATATACGGGTCTCAGAATGAAGGCATGGAAGCCACAATGGCTCCTGTTACTATCATCCCCTGTAACCCACTTCTGGAATGCGTGCTTCCCATTTCCACAATTCTGGGCACCACAGGTGTAGAGAATTCTCCCACCAGCAGATAGAAAATACAGCTGCCCCTTCAACATTTTGTGCACCCTGTGTCCAGGGCCAACAACAACAACAACAAACAGAGTAGGGATAATTGCCATCCTGGAAAAGGTACATGGCCTAGTCATCAGGAGGAAAGCTGCTATTCCACATTGGAGAAGTGAGCAATCAGCTTAACTCCAAGGTGGTTGGCACACATTAGTATTCCATCATCTAATTTTAATCATAAACCCATAATTGTCATAGCCATAGCCTAAGAAAAGTAAACATGAACTTGGTCCCCACAGGAAGGAAGTTGTGGGCTACCCACAAAGTTAGCATCCTTCTACCATTGTAAGAACTAAGGTGAAGGGCTCTAGAATGAATCAGAGAGTTTAGCCTAGAGCTTTGCCTCCCCAGTAGCAGCTGGGGCTGCAATTTGTCCTACTAACCTTTTTCCCTTATAACCTTACAAGTTTCTCCAAAGAGAAAGTCCCATCAGAGTCCTAAAGGAGCCACCCTGAGAAATTATATGAGACAAAATGGCCACAGAAATATGGAGGAATTGTCATGAATGCTGCAGTGCCCAGATCTCTCTGCCCTATTCCCTTCAAGACTCAAGGACATATACCCCGAGCTGGGTATGACCTCGCTGAAAGAGATTACCTCTTCTCCAGTGAATCCCTACCCAAGTACTGGGGATAAACCACCAGCTCCTCTCCCCAAAGAGGAGCAACTCTGCAGGGCTACCCAAGCTTCAGGGCTCCCTTTGGAGTCAGCTGCATCCCTGTGGTGATGCATCACAGCCCCAATTCTTCCTCTGCCCAACCCTAATTCATTCCTTTCCCCACACCCCAAGAGCTGAGCCCAAGTCCACTCCCTAAGAAACGTCCTTCACACTCATTTCCATCTGAGTCTGTTCTCTGCGGTAGTCAATCGACAACAAATTTTAAGTATCCCTGGCATACTAACAGCAAAAAGTTAATATTGCTATTTTACTTGCACCATAATTTTTTATAGTTTTGCAGTATTTTTTCTCTTAGTGTCATCTAAGAGCAAAGAAAATTCTTCAATCAAATGTGTTAATACCCTAACAAGAGCTGTACTATACAAAGTTATTTTTAAATATATAAGACATCAGGCCGGGCGCGGTGGCTCACACCTGTAATCCCAGCACTTTGGGAGGCCGAGGCGGGTGGATCACGAGGTCAAGAGACCGAGACCATCCTGGTCAACATGGTGAAACCCCGTCTCTACTGAAAATACAAAAAATTAGCTGGGCATGGTGGCGCGCGCCTGTAATCCCAGCTACTCGGGAGGCTGAGGCAGGAGAATTGCCTGACCCCAGGAGGCGGAGGTTGCGGTGAGCCGAGATCGCGCCATTGCACTCCAGCCCGGGTAACAAGAGCGAAACTCTGTCTAAAAAAAAGAAAAAAAAGACATCTTTGATTCCTCCAATATAAATACATGTTTATCATGGCCAAACAATGTTAAGACAAACAGAAAAAAAGAAAATTTGATTATGGAATAAAATATTTGGGTATCTGAAGCATCGAAATGGCTAAAATGCTAATTGTACTTAATTGGCATGTAACCTGAGACTGATCCAATATATCAGAAATCAAGTGACTTCTACACTCTGATCACATTGTAATACCATTTATTAGTCTTTCTTCCATGTTTTCTTCTCCCTTTCTTTGCTCATCTCTTCATCTCTGGAATCTGTTTTTAAGCCTGAAATCCCAGTAGCTGTACTTTCCTACCCACTGTTATTTGTGTCTGAAACCTGTCTACCAACCTGGATGTGCCTGCCTCTTTATTAGCTATCTGCTGACTCGAGGCAGCTGCTGCCTTGTCCTGAAGTATCTAGCAGTGTCCAGTTTCTGCCTTGGACTCCTTGGCCTGGGTAAATTTTATTGCTTCTTAATGGAGAATGCAATGGAGTCACAGCTTACTCCTGGGTTAGGTTCTAACATTAGTCTATTCGGTGAAGAAAAAAGTAGAGATCACTGATAATACTCTTGCAAATCTTATCAGATAAGAAAATAGGAAATGTATCTCAAAAATGCCTCATTGCTGTTTCTTTTTTTTTTTTTCCAGCATTTGAATCAATCACTATGAAATGTTTGGTTTTCGTTTAAGGTAATACATTATTCAAATCAGTGCTGTGTTTACATACAAAACTTCCACTTAGCTTAGCAAGATGCTGACGCTTTAAAAGGCATGAGGGAAAGGCCGTTCCTGTTCATTGAAGGAACTCACTGGAAGATTCCCCTGCATGATTTAAAGGATTACTTTTCCTTCATCTTTTATTTTTGTTGGTTATTATACATAATTCTTTGTAATTTATTTGCCAATAATATTTGTATATTTTTATGGCATACATGTGATACCTTGATACATTCATGGAATGTGTAATGATCAAATCAGGTTATTGATCAGGTATTTAGGATATTCATCACCTCAAATATTTATCATGTATTTTTGTCGGGAACATTTCAAATCTTCTAGCTATTTTGAAATACATATTGTTAATTACAGTCACCCTAGTGTGCTATCGAACACAGGTATTTATTTCTTCTAACTAACGTTTGCAACCGTTGACTAACCTATCTTTATCCTCTCCAACACACATAAACCCATCCCAGCTTCTAGTAACCATCATTCTACACTCTACCTTCATGAGGTCAGCATTTTTTGGCTCCAACATATGAGCGAGAACATGTGTTACTTGTCAGGGTCTGCCTTATTTCTCTTACTTTAATGGCCTCCAGTTTCATCCATGTTGCTGCAAATGAAAAGATTTTTATTCTCTCTTATGACTGAACGGAATTCCCTTGAGTATACATACCACATTTTCTTTGCCATTCGTCTGTTGACGGACACAGAGGTTGGCTCGATATTCTAGCTATTGTGAACAGTGCTGCAATAAACCTGGGGTTGCAGGTCTCCCTTTGATATACTGATTCCCTTTTCTTTGGAGAAATACCCAGGAGTGGGATTTCTGGATCGTATGGTAGTTCATTTTTAGTTGTTTGAGAACTCTCTATACTGCTTACCTTCATAGCTGTACTAAATTACACTCCCATCAACAGTATGTAAGAGTTCCCTTTTCTCAGCATCCTTGCAAGCATTTATGGTAGTTTTAATAATAGCTCTCCTAACTGGGGAAGATGACAACCCTGATTATTAGTGACGCTGACGATATTTTTCATAGACCTGTTGGCCATGTATACTTTAATTCTTATGACTTAAAAACACACATACAATATAACCCAGTCAGTTAGGCATGGATATGATAACTATGAGATCGACTAACCCTGGGAAGTGGCAGGACCTGACCTATGCAAATGCCGTATCTTCCTGAACCCTTCCTCCAGAGCTACTTTCACGTGACTAACTCTGTTTCCACTCTTTCATACTCTTTCTGTTTACATATTTCCCCCCACTTTCATGCTCCTAACCACTCCATTTTAATCTCACTGCACGACTGATTTTCAGCTTTGCGAGTCTATGTGAGCACTGACTCCAAAAGGGACTTCCAATCTGTTTAGCTACTAGATGATGATACAGAATAGAGAAATAAACATAACATTGAATTCATATAACTGTATTAGCCTTTTACAAATCACATCAACCATGGCAATGAACTCTCACCATCCATCTTTTGGTTCAGTAATAGTATAAGCAAATCTATTCCTCTGGACAGATATTAAACATGAGAGAAATTAACAAAGCTGCACTAATACAATCACAATGTCAATAATTTATAATCTGAGAAAAGGAAATGGTAAACCACATTTTAATTATGTAGGTTCATCATGACACATTACTTCTGTGACATTTTAAAATGTGTTCACACAATAATTAATACAGACAAGAAGGTTGTAATAAATCATAACCAGATACATTATACCAGCACAATTTTCTCTCAGTGTATTTCTTCCTAGCCTACTGGACATTTGTAAGAATATCCCTGGGGTCAGGTATATTCATACTCATTCATTTACCAAGCTGTACAAGTCTTTTTAAATATATTACTTTAATATGTTACCAATGAGAGAACAAGTTAGTCAGTAAACAAATAAATGGCTGAAAATATTACTGTGCATTCATGGACTTCATATTTGCTTCCAGGTTGCAATACATGGAAAGGTAGAGAGTAACTTAGAATTAAAACCTGTTAAATTCAGGAATATGCTGGATAATTTTAAAAGTTGGAACAGCTATAAAGCTGTAAAACCATGTTTCATTTGGGAAAAATAAAAGTTCCTAATAAGAGCATTAAAAATGTGAAGATGAATTTCTATCACTTGTGTTTTGACAGATCTTAAATCCATTACTGTCAATGTGCTTTCTTTTGGCAACAGTTCTAGTGATGAATCTAGGTTTAAACACATAAGACATGCTCGACCCTTTGACATTGTGGTCATCATGTTTCTTTACCAAGTTGGACACTTGAAAAGAAATGCTATTTAACCAGTTGTCTATGTTTAAAAAAAAAAAAAAAAAAAAAAGCTAATAAACAAAAATGCTCTTAAAAAGGGACTCCCACATGCATTAGCATACATTAGCATATCTGATCATCTAAAGACAATTTATTTTGGACAGATATTATCCCAATTTATAGTTGAAGATACTAATATCAGAGAGGTTTGGATTTGCCCAAGGTCACAAAGTTTCAATTCTGAAAAGCTTCCAATACCATGTTTAGCTTTTATACCACCATACAACTGCTACAATGGAGCAAATGCACTTTGTTTACACTGGTATCACTAAGCCATGGAGCAGTTTCTCACATCGAGTAGTTTAATGAATCTTTTGTAAATGAAAGACCAGAGAAATCATTGAATGTCTGAGTCACTGTTGGGTTCGGTAAGAGAGGTGATTTAGCTACCCTTTGGCAGGAAATGAATCCTTGCAGCTCATTACAGTGACAGCTACAGCTCTAGAGATCTCATAAATTTTGAAGATTCCTAAAACATAAACACCTGAACTCCCAGTTGTAAGCTTTATTTAGAAATTTCCACCTCTTCTATGTGAGTCAAGTTAAGTTGGATATAACTATGAGATGTTTCGCTTAAGCCTCATGGTAACCCCAAGGCAAACACCTATACTAGATACAAAATAGAGAAAAAAAAAAATACTCAAAGCATACTACTACAGAAAATTACATAATTACAAAGAAAGACTGCAAGAAGGCAAGAAAGGAACAATCTATGAAATATCCAGACAACAATAAATAAAATATCTATAGTAAATCTTTACCGATCAATAATTAATCTAAATGTAAATGGTCTAAAATTAATAAAACATACAGAGCAGCTACATAAATTTAAAACAGACCCAACTACATGCTGCCTAAAAGAGGCTCATTTCGCTTGTAAAGAATCACAGAGACTGAAAATGAAATGATGAAAATAGATATCCCATACAAATAGAAATCAAAATAAAGAGGGAGCAGCTGTTTACCAGATAAAATAGCCTTTATATTCAAAAGTGTAAAAAGAGAAAACACAACAATTCCCATACAAATGGAAACCAAAATGGAGCAGGAGTAGCTATTTATCAGATAAAATAGCCTTTATATTCAAAACTGTAAAAAAAGAAAATATAATAATTACAAATACATATGCACCACCCAACATCAGAGCACCTAAATGTATAAAGCAAATATTAACAGATATGAAGGGAGAGATAGACAGCAATCCAATAATTGAAGGAGATTTCAATACCACACTTTCAGCAATAGGATGATGATCCAGGAGAAAATTAATAAGAAAATGTTGGACTTCACCTATACTTTTTTGTTCACCTATACTTTCAATCAAATGGGTCTAAGAGATATATGTCGAACATTCACAGGATGCATATTCTCCTCAAGCCCACATGAAATATTCTCCAGTATAGATCATATGTTAGATCACGAAACAAGATTAACAAATTTAAGATTAAAAATATATCCAAATCTTTTCTGATTATAATGGTATAAAAGTAGAAATTAATAACAGGAAAAAAAGACCTGGAATATTCTCAAATATAAGAAATCAAAAACCATGCATCTGAACAGCCAATGTGCCCCCCCCCAAAAAAAAAAAAAGAAAAAAAGAAAAAGAAATTACAAGAAAAATTTATAAATATATAGAGATAAAAATGGAAACAAAGCATACCAAAACTTATGGGACACAGCAGAAGCAGCTGTAAAAGCAAAGTTTATGGCAATAAACCTGTACATCTAAAAGAACAAAGATCACAAATAAACACCTCAACATTACACCAAAAGGAACTAGAAAAAGAAGAACAAACTAAGCCCAAACGTGGCAGAAGGAAGGAAACAATAAGGATCAGGGCAGAAATATATCAAATGAGAATAGAAAAAGTATAGGAAAAATATCAATCAAATAAAGAAGTGGGGTTTTTTGTTTTGTTTTGTTTTTTGCAAAAATAAACAAAAGTGAAAAATCCTTAGCTACACCAACTAAGGCAGACAGAAGATTCAAATAAATGAAATCACAGGCCAGGCGCTGTAGCTCACGCCTGTAATCCCAGCACTTTGGAGGCGGAGGTGGGCGATCATGAGGTCAGGAGATCAAGACAATCCTGGCTAACACGGTGAAACCCCACCACTACTAAAAATAAAAATACTTAGCCAGGTGTAGTGGCGCACCCCTGTAGTTCCAGCTACTCAGGATGGTGAGACAGGAGAACTGCCTCAGCCTGGGAGGTGGAGGTTGCAGTGAGCCGAGATGGTGCCACGGCACTC
>NW_022440052.1:0-7939 GCF_009761245.1 Sapajus apella
CATGCCCGTAGTCCTAGCTACTTGGGAGACTGAGGCAGGAGGATCACTTGTGCCCAGAAATTTGAGTCTGCAGCGAGATATGATTGTGCCACTGTGCTTCAGCCTGGGTGACACAGTAGTTTGCCTAAAAAAAAAAAACAAAAAATGAGGAGGCACACAACACCAACCTGGCTCAAAGCACTTAGTGGTAGAAATGGAGTAGAAAGTGGACAGTAACAGCCTCGCCTGCCCACCTTCCACCAGTCTTGGTCCCCAGGCACCCACAGGGCTCCTATCAATAACAAAGGACTCGAGTACCTTCTCCTCTGTACCCATTACACCTGACAGCACCTGTAGCCCACAACAGGCAGATTTCCAAGCTTGGAACCTTTCTGTTTTTTCCAAAATCACTTTATATCATGTTATTATTACAAAGTTAATGATTCTTGTTGTACAATAAGATGTAAACTAGATCAAAATCTGCCACATGAAAAGTGTCTCTCAACTCTTCACCTCCACCCTGAGATAGGCCACCATGAGAGTTTGGTGGGTGTGTCACCACACTGTCGTCTATGCATAAAACAATACGTCCACTGTAACATGGGTAGTATAAAAATTCAGAGCTCGGACATGGGAGTCACATCTCCTGGCTGGGCCTGAATGGAGTCTGCTACTCATGGTCCCATCTTAGGCAAGATAATTAACTCATTGCTTTCACCGTGCCTCTGTTTCCTATCCTACCTTGCAGAATCATCTTCAAAATGAATGACTGGGGAGATGGACAGTGCAACTGGGGATTGCACTGCTCAAATGAACCTTCAAGAAGGAGCTAGCCACAAAGCTGCCTGGAGTTCAGGTGACCGACAGCCTCCACCTGCAGCACCTCGGTACTGTTTGTTTCCCCTTCTGCCATAATTGTGAGTTTCCTGAGACCTCCCCAATCATGATGAACTGTGAGTCAATTAAACTTCTTTCCTTTATAAATTACCCAATCTCAGGTATGTCTTTATTAGCAGTGTGAGAACAGAATAATACAAATATTTTTTATCCAATAGACTTTATTATTTTTCCAAATACATAACCAAAATAAATGCATTCAGATACAAGTTTGAATCACATGAAATTGCCTATCTTCAACCATTTTGCCTGGTTGCTATGAAAATGGCAATTTCATATGGTTCAATTTAATAGTTTAAAAAATTATACAGCACCTAAAAAATATCAAAGTAAAATCCAGCACTCCCCTCCCCTCTCTGTCCCCATATGGCCCCCTTCCCAGAGACAGCCATGGTTAATACCTTTATCTGATCCACCAGGCAGCTACTTGCACGTGTCTAAATGAGGTGCTTCCACTCCTACTGCACAATTTACTAACATCAACAGTTATGTATTGATTTCTGGTTGGGATAGATGGGGATTTAGCTCCTTTTTATACTCCACCTTCTCTTTTCTCATTTTCTCACCATTATTATAGTTTCAGTCAAACCATTAATCCGTCTTAACATTATTCTGACCATACAAATGATTTGATGAGATTTTAACCAAGGCGAACCTTGCCAATGAAGCCCTGAATGGGGATTTTTGAGCAGCTGCAGCTCCTCATCTCTTGGCTTTGCTGCTCCCTAATCACCTTTTACATCATGTATGCAGACAGGGCCAAGCTCCCCTGGGAAGATGCTGAGGGGCCTGGCCAGCTCATGGGACCCTCCCTATAGACGCCAGGGAGTTTGTGAGTGGCCCTGGAAATACTGTGCATCTTTTTTTAAGTTATATTGAGATATAATTCATATGCTTACAATTCGTCCATTTAAAGAATACAATCCAATTGCTTTTGTATATTCACAGTATTGTGCATCCATCAATATGATCGATTTGAGAACATTTTCACAACCACCAAAAGAAATCCTGACCCTCATAGCTGTCATTCCTAAATCCCCACTGCTTCCTGCAGCCTCAGGCACCACTAATCTTTCTGTTTTCATAACTTTGCCTATTCTGGACATTTCTTATGAATGAAATCTTATACTGGGTGGCCCTGGCTTCCTTCACTTAGCACAATGTTTTCAAGGTTTATCAATACTATAGTATATATCACTATTTAATCTCTATTTATTGCTGAATAATATTGCATCATATGGATATAGCACATATTATATATCCATTAGTTGATAGGCATTTGGGTTTTTGCTACTTTTTGGCCATTATGAATAATACTGCCATGAACATTCTAGTCCAAGTTTCCGTGTAGACTTGTGTTTCATATCTCTTAGATATATACTTAGGAGTAGAGTTTCTGGGTTATGTGGTTACTCTATTTTTAACCATCAGAGGGACTCTCAGTCTCTTCCAAAGCAGCTGCACCATTTTCCATTCCACCAACAGCTTACAGTTAGCCTCCATATCATTGGGTTCTGCATCCCAAGATTCAGCCAACTGCAGATTGAAACATAAACCAATAAAAATAACAATCCAGTAATAAAATGATAGAAAGAAAACTGTAACAATTATTTGCATAGCATTTACATTGTGTTACATATTATAAGTAATCTATAAATGATTTAAAGTATACAGGAGGATGTGTGTAAGTTATATGAGAATACTGTGACATTTTATATAGGGGACCTGAGCATCTGCAGATTCAGGTATCCTCGGGGGGTCCTGAAACCAATCCCCCAAGGAAAGGGAGGGACAACCACATGAGGGTTTCCGTTTCTCCACATTTGCATCAACACTTGTTATTGTCTGACTTTTGGACTACAGTCATCCCAGTGGGTGTGAAGCAGTGTCTCACTGTGGTTTTCATTTGCATTTCCCTGATGGGTAATGATGTTGAGCATCTTTTTCCATGCGTATTAGATTTGTGACAGGTTTTTTGTTTTTCTACCATTTTTACTGGAATAGATGTGGCAGATTTTAACATTTGTCTGAATCAGTTCAGACATTTGCAAGACAATCATGACCGTCTTGATTTTCCTCTGCTAACTACCCAGCTGATGACATGACTTGAAGTGGCAACCCATACTCCCACCCTTGCACCAAGACCTCTTTTCTTACCTTCTTCTCTGGGCTAGTCAAGGCATCAAAAAATAGACACTTTTTTTTTTTAAAAAAAGAGAGGGATTTTTAAAAAGTTGTTTTATAGTAAAATAAACACAATTGTGTAGAAGACAAGTGTTTGTGTTAGTTTCCTATTGTTGCTATTTCTGTATAGCAAATTGCCACACATTTAGTGAGTGGCTTCACATGCCATCCATTTATGAACTCAGAGTTTTGTGGATTCGAAGTCAAAAAGACTGGGTTCTGTACTTAGGAAATCATTAAGGCTGAAATCCAGGTGTCAGCTGGGCTATGTTCTTTCCTAGGGGATCTGGGTGGAAAGTCTTCTTCCACATTCATTGCTCTTGGTGGTGGGATTCAGCTTCTTGTGGCTATGGATCTGAGGTCTTTGTTTTCTTGCTGGCTATCAGCTGGACCTGCCATCAACTCCTAAAGGATGTCCCCATTCCTTTCCAGATTCCCGCTCCATGCTCAGCCCAACATGGTGCACTGAAACCTTCTTTTTGTTTTGTGAGATAGCGTCTCACTCTGTCGCTCAGATTGCAATGCAGTGGTGCTATCTCAGGTCACTGCAGCCTCAACCTCTTAACCTCAAGTGATCCTTCCTCCTCAGCCACCTCAGTAACTGGGACCATGACACGTAGCATCATATCCAGCTAAGTTTTGTATTTTTTGTAGAGATGGGGTTTCACCATATTGTCAAGGCTGGTCTCAAACACCTGGGCTCAAGCAGTCTGCCTGCCTCCACCTCCCAAAGTGCCAGGGCAACAGGTAAGTATTACTGGGCCCAGTCTGAATCTTTCTTAAGATCCTAATCCCTGATATCTCTCTCTCTGACCTCTGGGCCCAGATTTAAAGAACTTAGGGCAAGCCCATTGGATAACCTCTCTTTGTTAAAGGCAATTATACCATGTGACAGGAACTAATCATAGGAGTGAGACCTACCATATTCACAGGCCTGATGACAAAATAGGGCATGTACACCTGAGCAGGGATGTCTTTAGGAACCATCTTGGAATTCTGCCCACACAGCCAGTAGATGTATGCATTTTAGAATGATGTTCATAAGAAAATATAATTGTAATTTAGGAGTGGCCTCTGAAAGAGCTAATTTTAGTTATCTGGAAAATGTGCTTCTAAGGAAGCCCTCACTTCCTGATAACGTAAGACAGATGAAGTGTCATCATAAATGAGAAGAACCAACATTTCAGTGAATTGATAAAGTTCATTAGGCAGTAAGTATGTTGACAGAGCTCTTTCCTTTAGCAAGAAATACCAGAAATAAAAGCACAAAAAGTGAACATGTACAGCAAAACTGAGGGTTTAATTAAACAGAAATCTTTTTTGACTCCATGGATTGAAGATTTTCCTAAAATAGCATGCACTTTTCTGCTTTCATTTACCAATCCTGAATGATGTTTTGGAATTCTGCAGAGCCTCTGGGTGTTTGCCATTTAGGCATCTTTCAATTCCTAAAGATGCAAAGCATTAGGGACTTACAAAACACAGGCATAAACCCTGTCCAGCAGAGGTGCACGGTTGCCTGGATGTGAACAGGCAAATTTATGGGGCTAGAAAGAAGATTAGTAGTGGCCAGTGCCTGGGAGGAGAAAGGCATGGGGAGTGGCTATTAATAAATATGGAATTTTGGAAGAGAGGATCTAAATTAGACAGTGGTGATGGCTACACAACTCTTACATTAGAAATGGTTGAATTATATAGTTTGTTTGTTTGTTTGTTTGTTTATTTTTCAAACAGGGTCTCACTATCTCACCAAGGCTGGAGTACAGTGGCACGATTTTGGCTCACCGCAACCTCTGCTTTCTGGGTTCCAGCAATTCTCATGCCTGCTTCCCGAGTAGCTCAGATTGCAGGCGTGTGCCCCCATGCCTGCCTGATTTTTGTATTTTTTAGTACAGAGGGGTTTTGCCATGTTGGCCAGCCTTGTCTTGAACTCCTGACCTCTAGCGATCCACCTGCCTTGGCCTCCCAAAGTGCTGGGATACAAGTGTGAGCCACCACACCTGGCCTCAATTATAAACTTTAAAATGGTGCATATTATAGTATGTAAATTACATTTAAGTAAAGTTGTTATTTAAAAAGAAAAATTAGCTGGATATAGAAAAATAATAATCCCAAAATCAGCTTTCTAAAAATAAATACCCAATCCAATGTATATTCCACAAAGGCAAGGTAATTTTTTAAAAATGCTTTTTATTTACCTGTCTAGCCTGTTATCTATCTACCTAGTACCTAGCCCATTGCTGAGTACACAGGGACTTATTTGATTACAAGTATTTATCAGTGATCTGGACCAAACTGATACCTAATAAGTTAACCCTTATGTCCAAATTGCATATGAAACAATTAGTTTAGGGGAAGGAAGACTAACACTGCTATGATTTTAATGGGTATCCATTTATTTAGTCACTTAGCAAATATTTATTGAGTACCTACTATGTATCAGGCTCTGGGGATACCGTGGTTGATAAGACAGTGTGGTATCTGCCTAACAGGAAGTCACAGGGTAGGTGGTGAAAAATAAGGATATTCTAGAAGCAAGTATTTCATAATATTTAATGGTGCCATCTCATGATGGAGGATAGAATAACTGGTCCTCTGCTGAATTGCAGGCCGATGGGCAAACGAACTTTGTGATATAAATAAAAATCCTTAAAAGAGTGCATCCTTTTTCTTTAACAAATTTACTTTTGGAAATCAATTACTAGAAAGGCAGCTATGCTTAGCAGTATACCACTGACCACTTGGAGACAACTTATTAGAAAATGGCATAAGGGTACAGGAATGAACAATCAAATAGTCCAAAAAATATTCTTTACAGAAACAAACCAGTGTTGGCCAGGCGCGTGCCTCATGCCTATGATCCCAGCATTTTGGGAGGCGGAGGTGGGCAGACTGCCTGAGTGCAGGAGTTCAAGGCCAGCCTGGGTAACATGGTGAAACCCCAACTCTACGAAAAATACAAAAATTATCCAGGTGTGGTAGCGCGTGCCTGTAATCCCTGCTACTCAGGAGACTGGGGCAAAAGAAACTGCTTCAAACCAGGAGGCGGAGATTGAAGTCAGCTGAGATCGCACCACTGCACTCTAGCCTGGGTGACAAAGTGAGACTCTGTCCCAAAGAGAAACCAGCGTTGGTTACGGAATTGGTTGAATATGTTTAATAGATCCATGCGATGCAGTACTAAGTAGCTATATTATTCTCTGAGGGCTTCCATAACAAATGACCACAAACTGGCCTGTTTAAAACAACGGAGATTTCTTCTCTCCCAGTTCTGGAGGCCAGCATCTGAAATGCAGATGTTGGCATAGCCAAGTTCCTTCTGAAAGCCTGGAGGTGGGACCTGTTTCCTGCCTCTCTCCCAGCTTCAGGTGGCCGCCGGCAACTCTCGGCATTCCTTCCTGCTATAGTTTAGTTTGCATGTCTCCTCCAAATCTCATGTGAAAATGCCATCCCCAGTTTTGGAGGCAGGGCCTAAGGGGAGGCTTCTAAAGCAACCCTGATTTCTAAACACCCACGACCATAGGTCATGGGGAGGGATCCCCTCATGAATGCCTTGGTGCTGTCCTTGCAGTAATGAGCGGGTTCTTGCTCAATCAGTTCCTAAAAGAACTAGTTGTTTCAAAGAGCCTGGCACCTCCCTCCTCTGTCTTTTTCTTCCTCTCTTGCCATGTGCTCTTCACACATTTCAGCTCCCCTTCACCTTCTGCCATGAGTGGAAGCCTCCCGAGAGTTTCTTCTTATAGGAACACCAGTCACTGGATCTAGCGTCCACTCTCATCAAGGGAGGCCCCTGCTTAGCATTATTACATCAGCAAAGGCTCCATTTGCAAATAAGAACACAGTCACAGGTTCTGCGTGGACATAAATTTGGAGGAGACATTAACCCAGGACAGTAACCATCAAAGTGATGTTGAAAAAAGTCCAGAACTTATTAAGTGAAAATAAAAGCATACTACAACATGATACAAATTTATTTTTGTAAAAAGAAAAAAAGCTGCTTGTGTGAGCGACATTTTACTTGCTGTGTTCTCCCAATTACTGATCCTTATCATCCAAACTCAAGGAAACCCTTCATAAGAAAATTCGGGGTCTTCTGATAGTCCCGAAAAAGTGACCACATTAAAAACTATAGGCCAACATGCTGAATCCCCGTCTCTACAGAAAACACAAAAAAATTAGCTGGGTGTGGTGGTAGGTGCCTGTAATTGCCACTTTTTAAGGCTGAGGCAGGAGAATCGCCTGAACCCCGGAGGCAGAGGTTTTCAGTGAGCTGAGTTCATGCCATTGCACTCCACCTTGGGCTACGAGGGTGCAACTCTGTTTAAAAAAAGAAAGAAAAAGAAAAAAGAAAAAAACCAAAAAACACTATAAAAGGTCCTTTGATACAAATGAATTATGTGTTATGAAATGATTGATTCTGATGGGGAAGGCATGGGTATATTTAGAATAGGCAGCTCAGTAAAAATTTTAAAATCAAGAAGAGATAATAAAAGTGACAGAGACAGCTCATGCGTGGTGGCTTACGGCTGTAATCCTAGCCCTTCGGGAGGCTGAGGTGGGTGAATCACCTAAGGTCAGGAGTTCAAGACCAGCCTGGCCAACATGATGAAACCCCGTTCCTACTAAAAATACAAAAATTAGCTGGACATCATGACACATGCCTGTACTCCCAGCTAATTGGGAGGCTGAGGCCTGAGAATTGCTTGAACCCAGGATGCAGAGGTTATAGTGAGCTGAGATTGTGACATTGCACTCCAGCCTGGGCAACAGAGTGAGACTCCATCTCAAAAATAAATAAATTAATAAATTCAAAATAAAAGTGACAGAGACATTGATGGATAGCTAAATAGAGATGGAATGGGGAACTAATGAAGCATCT
>NW_022440053.1:0-7939 GCF_009761245.1 Sapajus apella
CATGCCCGTAGTCCTAGCTACTTGGGAGACTGAGGCAGGAGGATCACTTGTGCCCAGAAATTTGAGTCTGCAGCGAGATATGATTGTGCCACTGTGCTTCAGCCTGGGTGACACAGTAGTTTGCCTAAAAAAAAAAAACAAAAAATGAGGAGGCACACAACACCAACCTGGCTCAAAGCACTTAGTGGTAGAAATGGAGTAGAAAGTGGACAGTAACAGCCTCGCCTGCCCACCTTCCACCAGTCTTGGTCCCCAGGCACCCACAGGGCTCCTATCAATAACAAAGGACTCGAGTACCTTCTCCTCTGTACCCATTACACCTGACAGCACCTGTAGCCCACAACAGGCAGATTTCCAAGCTTGGAACCTTTCTGTTTTTTCCAAAATCACTTTATATCATGTTATTATTACAAAGTTAATGATTCTTGTTGTACAATAAGATGTAAACTAGATCAAAATCTGCCACATGAAAAGTGTCTCTCAACTCTTCACCTCCACCCTGAGATAGGCCACCATGAGAGTTTGGTGGGTGTGTCACCACACTGTCGTCTATGCATAAAACAATACGTCCACTGTAACATGGGTAGTATAAAAATTCAGAGCTCGGACATGGGAGTCACATCTCCTGGCTGGGCCTGAATGGAGTCTGCTACTCATGGTCCCATCTTAGGCAAGATAATTAACTCATTGCTTTCACCGTGCCTCTGTTTCCTATCCTACCTTGCAGAATCATCTTCAAAATGAATGACTGGGGAGATGGACAGTGCAACTGGGGATTGCACTGCTCAAATGAACCTTCAAGAAGGAGCTAGCCACAAAGCTGCCTGGAGTTCAGGTGACCGACAGCCTCCACCTGCAGCACCTCGGTACTGTTTGTTTCCCCTTCTGCCATAATTGTGAGTTTCCTGAGACCTCCCCAATCATGATGAACTGTGAGTCAATTAAACTTCTTTCCTTTATAAATTACCCAATCTCAGGTATGTCTTTATTAGCAGTGTGAGAACAGAATAATACAAATATTTTTTATCCAATAGACTTTATTATTTTTCCAAATACATAACCAAAATAAATGCATTCAGATACAAGTTTGAATCACATGAAATTGCCTATCTTCAACCATTTTGCCTGGTTGCTATGAAAATGGCAATTTCATATGGTTCAATTTAATAGTTTAAAAAATTATACAGCACCTAAAAAATATCAAAGTAAAATCCAGCACTCCCCTCCCCTCTCTGTCCCCATATGGCCCCCTTCCCAGAGACAGCCATGGTTAATACCTTTATCTGATCCACCAGGCAGCTACTTGCACGTGTCTAAATGAGGTGCTTCCACTCCTACTGCACAATTTACTAACATCAACAGTTATGTATTGATTTCTGGTTGGGATAGATGGGGATTTAGCTCCTTTTTATACTCCACCTTCTCTTTTCTCATTTTCTCACCATTATTATAGTTTCAGTCAAACCATTAATCCGTCTTAACATTATTCTGACCATACAAATGATTTGATGAGATTTTAACCAAGGCGAACCTTGCCAATGAAGCCCTGAATGGGGATTTTTGAGCAGCTGCAGCTCCTCATCTCTTGGCTTTGCTGCTCCCTAATCACCTTTTACATCATGTATGCAGACAGGGCCAAGCTCCCCTGGGAAGATGCTGAGGGGCCTGGCCAGCTCATGGGACCCTCCCTATAGACGCCAGGGAGTTTGTGAGTGGCCCTGGAAATACTGTGCATCTTTTTTTAAGTTATATTGAGATATAATTCATATGCTTACAATTCGTCCATTTAAAGAATACAATCCAATTGCTTTTGTATATTCACAGTATTGTGCATCCATCAATATGATCGATTTGAGAACATTTTCACAACCACCAAAAGAAATCCTGACCCTCATAGCTGTCATTCCTAAATCCCCACTGCTTCCTGCAGCCTCAGGCACCACTAATCTTTCTGTTTTCATAACTTTGCCTATTCTGGACATTTCTTATGAATGAAATCTTATACTGGGTGGCCCTGGCTTCCTTCACTTAGCACAATGTTTTCAAGGTTTATCAATACTATAGTATATATCACTATTTAATCTCTATTTATTGCTGAATAATATTGCATCATATGGATATAGCACATATTATATATCCATTAGTTGATAGGCATTTGGGTTTTTGCTACTTTTTGGCCATTATGAATAATACTGCCATGAACATTCTAGTCCAAGTTTCCGTGTAGACTTGTGTTTCATATCTCTTAGATATATACTTAGGAGTAGAGTTTCTGGGTTATGTGGTTACTCTATTTTTAACCATCAGAGGGACTCTCAGTCTCTTCCAAAGCAGCTGCACCATTTTCCATTCCACCAACAGCTTACAGTTAGCCTCCATATCATTGGGTTCTGCATCCCAAGATTCAGCCAACTGCAGATTGAAACATAAACCAATAAAAATAACAATCCAGTAATAAAATGATAGAAAGAAAACTGTAACAATTATTTGCATAGCATTTACATTGTGTTACATATTATAAGTAATCTATAAATGATTTAAAGTATACAGGAGGATGTGTGTAAGTTATATGAGAATACTGTGACATTTTATATAGGGGACCTGAGCATCTGCAGATTCAGGTATCCTCGGGGGGTCCTGAAACCAATCCCCCAAGGAAAGGGAGGGACAACCACATGAGGGTTTCCGTTTCTCCACATTTGCATCAACACTTGTTATTGTCTGACTTTTGGACTACAGTCATCCCAGTGGGTGTGAAGCAGTGTCTCACTGTGGTTTTCATTTGCATTTCCCTGATGGGTAATGATGTTGAGCATCTTTTTCCATGCGTATTAGATTTGTGACAGGTTTTTTGTTTTTCTACCATTTTTACTGGAATAGATGTGGCAGATTTTAACATTTGTCTGAATCAGTTCAGACATTTGCAAGACAATCATGACCGTCTTGATTTTCCTCTGCTAACTACCCAGCTGATGACATGACTTGAAGTGGCAACCCATACTCCCACCCTTGCACCAAGACCTCTTTTCTTACCTTCTTCTCTGGGCTAGTCAAGGCATCAAAAAATAGACACTTTTTTTTTTTAAAAAAAGAGAGGGATTTTTAAAAAGTTGTTTTATAGTAAAATAAACACAATTGTGTAGAAGACAAGTGTTTGTGTTAGTTTCCTATTGTTGCTATTTCTGTATAGCAAATTGCCACACATTTAGTGAGTGGCTTCACATGCCATCCATTTATGAACTCAGAGTTTTGTGGATTCGAAGTCAAAAAGACTGGGTTCTGTACTTAGGAAATCATTAAGGCTGAAATCCAGGTGTCAGCTGGGCTATGTTCTTTCCTAGGGGATCTGGGTGGAAAGTCTTCTTCCACATTCATTGCTCTTGGTGGTGGGATTCAGCTTCTTGTGGCTATGGATCTGAGGTCTTTGTTTTCTTGCTGGCTATCAGCTGGACCTGCCATCAACTCCTAAAGGATGTCCCCATTCCTTTCCAGATTCCCGCTCCATGCTCAGCCCAACATGGTGCACTGAAACCTTCTTTTTGTTTTGTGAGATAGCGTCTCACTCTGTCGCTCAGATTGCAATGCAGTGGTGCTATCTCAGGTCACTGCAGCCTCAACCTCTTAACCTCAAGTGATCCTTCCTCCTCAGCCACCTCAGTAACTGGGACCATGACACGTAGCATCATATCCAGCTAAGTTTTGTATTTTTTGTAGAGATGGGGTTTCACCATATTGTCAAGGCTGGTCTCAAACACCTGGGCTCAAGCAGTCTGCCTGCCTCCACCTCCCAAAGTGCCAGGGCAACAGGTAAGTATTACTGGGCCCAGTCTGAATCTTTCTTAAGATCCTAATCCCTGATATCTCTCTCTCTGACCTCTGGGCCCAGATTTAAAGAACTTAGGGCAAGCCCATTGGATAACCTCTCTTTGTTAAAGGCAATTATACCATGTGACAGGAACTAATCATAGGAGTGAGACCTACCATATTCACAGGCCTGATGACAAAATAGGGCATGTACACCTGAGCAGGGATGTCTTTAGGAACCATCTTGGAATTCTGCCCACACAGCCAGTAGATGTATGCATTTTAGAATGATGTTCATAAGAAAATATAATTGTAATTTAGGAGTGGCCTCTGAAAGAGCTAATTTTAGTTATCTGGAAAATGTGCTTCTAAGGAAGCCCTCACTTCCTGATAACGTAAGACAGATGAAGTGTCATCATAAATGAGAAGAACCAACATTTCAGTGAATTGATAAAGTTCATTAGGCAGTAAGTATGTTGACAGAGCTCTTTCCTTTAGCAAGAAATACCAGAAATAAAAGCACAAAAAGTGAACATGTACAGCAAAACTGAGGGTTTAATTAAACAGAAATCTTTTTTGACTCCATGGATTGAAGATTTTCCTAAAATAGCATGCACTTTTCTGCTTTCATTTACCAATCCTGAATGATGTTTTGGAATTCTGCAGAGCCTCTGGGTGTTTGCCATTTAGGCATCTTTCAATTCCTAAAGATGCAAAGCATTAGGGACTTACAAAACACAGGCATAAACCCTGTCCAGCAGAGGTGCACGGTTGCCTGGATGTGAACAGGCAAATTTATGGGGCTAGAAAGAAGATTAGTAGTGGCCAGTGCCTGGGAGGAGAAAGGCATGGGGAGTGGCTATTAATAAATATGGAATTTTGGAAGAGAGGATCTAAATTAGACAGTGGTGATGGCTACACAACTCTTACATTAGAAATGGTTGAATTATATAGTTTGTTTGTTTGTTTGTTTGTTTATTTTTCAAACAGGGTCTCACTATCTCACCAAGGCTGGAGTACAGTGGCACGATTTTGGCTCACCGCAACCTCTGCTTTCTGGGTTCCAGCAATTCTCATGCCTGCTTCCCGAGTAGCTCAGATTGCAGGCGTGTGCCCCCATGCCTGCCTGATTTTTGTATTTTTTAGTACAGAGGGGTTTTGCCATGTTGGCCAGCCTTGTCTTGAACTCCTGACCTCTAGCGATCCACCTGCCTTGGCCTCCCAAAGTGCTGGGATACAAGTGTGAGCCACCACACCTGGCCTCAATTATAAACTTTAAAATGGTGCATATTATAGTATGTAAATTACATTTAAGTAAAGTTGTTATTTAAAAAGAAAAATTAGCTGGATATAGAAAAATAATAATCCCAAAATCAGCTTTCTAAAAATAAATACCCAATCCAATGTATATTCCACAAAGGCAAGGTAATTTTTTAAAAATGCTTTTTATTTACCTGTCTAGCCTGTTATCTATCTACCTAGTACCTAGCCCATTGCTGAGTACACAGGGACTTATTTGATTACAAGTATTTATCAGTGATCTGGACCAAACTGATACCTAATAAGTTAACCCTTATGTCCAAATTGCATATGAAACAATTAGTTTAGGGGAAGGAAGACTAACACTGCTATGATTTTAATGGGTATCCATTTATTTAGTCACTTAGCAAATATTTATTGAGTACCTACTATGTATCAGGCTCTGGGGATACCGTGGTTGATAAGACAGTGTGGTATCTGCCTAACAGGAAGTCACAGGGTAGGTGGTGAAAAATAAGGATATTCTAGAAGCAAGTATTTCATAATATTTAATGGTGCCATCTCATGATGGAGGATAGAATAACTGGTCCTCTGCTGAATTGCAGGCCGATGGGCAAACGAACTTTGTGATATAAATAAAAATCCTTAAAAGAGTGCATCCTTTTTCTTTAACAAATTTACTTTTGGAAATCAATTACTAGAAAGGCAGCTATGCTTAGCAGTATACCACTGACCACTTGGAGACAACTTATTAGAAAATGGCATAAGGGTACAGGAATGAACAATCAAATAGTCCAAAAAATATTCTTTACAGAAACAAACCAGTGTTGGCCAGGCGCGTGCCTCATGCCTATGATCCCAGCATTTTGGGAGGCGGAGGTGGGCAGACTGCCTGAGTGCAGGAGTTCAAGGCCAGCCTGGGTAACATGGTGAAACCCCAACTCTACGAAAAATACAAAAATTATCCAGGTGTGGTAGCGCGTGCCTGTAATCCCTGCTACTCAGGAGACTGGGGCAAAAGAAACTGCTTCAAACCAGGAGGCGGAGATTGAAGTCAGCTGAGATCGCACCACTGCACTCTAGCCTGGGTGACAAAGTGAGACTCTGTCCCAAAGAGAAACCAGCGTTGGTTACGGAATTGGTTGAATATGTTTAATAGATCCATGCGATGCAGTACTAAGTAGCTATATTATTCTCTGAGGGCTTCCATAACAAATGACCACAAACTGGCCTGTTTAAAACAACGGAGATTTCTTCTCTCCCAGTTCTGGAGGCCAGCATCTGAAATGCAGATGTTGGCATAGCCAAGTTCCTTCTGAAAGCCTGGAGGTGGGACCTGTTTCCTGCCTCTCTCCCAGCTTCAGGTGGCCGCCGGCAACTCTCGGCATTCCTTCCTGCTATAGTTTAGTTTGCATGTCTCCTCCAAATCTCATGTGAAAATGCCATCCCCAGTTTTGGAGGCAGGGCCTAAGGGGAGGCTTCTAAAGCAACCCTGATTTCTAAACACCCACGACCATAGGTCATGGGGAGGGATCCCCTCATGAATGCCTTGGTGCTGTCCTTGCAGTAATGAGCGGGTTCTTGCTCAATCAGTTCCTAAAAGAACTAGTTGTTTCAAAGAGCCTGGCACCTCCCTCCTCTGTCTTTTTCTTCCTCTCTTGCCATGTGCTCTTCACACATTTCAGCTCCCCTTCACCTTCTGCCATGAGTGGAAGCCTCCCGAGAGTTTCTTCTTATAGGAACACCAGTCACTGGATCTAGCGTCCACTCTCATCAAGGGAGGCCCCTGCTTAGCATTATTACATCAGCAAAGGCTCCATTTGCAAATAAGAACACAGTCACAGGTTCTGCGTGGACATAAATTTGGAGGAGACATTAACCCAGGACAGTAACCATCAAAGTGATGTTGAAAAAAGTCCAGAACTTATTAAGTGAAAATAAAAGCATACTACAACATGATACAAATTTATTTTTGTAAAAAGAAAAAAAGCTGCTTGTGTGAGCGACATTTTACTTGCTGTGTTCTCCCAATTACTGATCCTTATCATCCAAACTCAAGGAAACCCTTCATAAGAAAATTCGGGGTCTTCTGATAGTCCCGAAAAAGTGACCACATTAAAAACTATAGGCCAACATGCTGAATCCCCGTCTCTACAGAAAACACAAAAAAATTAGCTGGGTGTGGTGGTAGGTGCCTGTAATTGCCACTTTTTAAGGCTGAGGCAGGAGAATCGCCTGAACCCCGGAGGCAGAGGTTTTCAGTGAGCTGAGTTCATGCCATTGCACTCCACCTTGGGCTACGAGGGTGCAACTCTGTTTAAAAAAAGAAAGAAAAAGAAAAAAGAAAAAAACCAAAAAACACTATAAAAGGTCCTTTGATACAAATGAATTATGTGTTATGAAATGATTGATTCTGATGGGGAAGGCATGGGTATATTTAGAATAGGCAGCTCAGTAAAAATTTTAAAATCAAGAAGAGATAATAAAAGTGACAGAGACAGCTCATGCGTGGTGGCTTACGGCTGTAATCCTAGCCCTTCGGGAGGCTGAGGTGGGTGAATCACCTAAGGTCAGGAGTTCAAGACCAGCCTGGCCAACATGATGAAACCCCGTTCCTACTAAAAATACAAAAATTAGCTGGACATCATGACACATGCCTGTACTCCCAGCTAATTGGGAGGCTGAGGCCTGAGAATTGCTTGAACCCAGGATGCAGAGGTTATAGTGAGCTGAGATTGTGACATTGCACTCCAGCCTGGGCAACAGAGTGAGACTCCATCTCAAAAATAAATAAATTAATAAATTCAAAATAAAAGTGACAGAGACATTGATGGATAGCTAAATAGAGATGGAATGGGGAACTAATGAAGCATCT
>NW_022440054.1:0-7939 GCF_009761245.1 Sapajus apella
CATGCCCGTAGTCCTAGCTACTTGGGAGACTGAGGCAGGAGGATCACTTGTGCCCAGAAATTTGAGTCTGCAGCGAGATATGATTGTGCCACTGTGCTTCAGCCTGGGTGACACAGTAGTTTGCCTAAAAAAAAAAAACAAAAAATGAGGAGGCACACAACACCAACCTGGCTCAAAGCACTTAGTGGTAGAAATGGAGTAGAAAGTGGACAGTAACAGCCTCGCCTGCCCACCTTCCACCAGTCTTGGTCCCCAGGCACCCACAGGGCTCCTATCAATAACAAAGGACTCGAGTACCTTCTCCTCTGTACCCATTACACCTGACAGCACCTGTAGCCCACAACAGGCAGATTTCCAAGCTTGGAACCTTTCTGTTTTTTCCAAAATCACTTTATATCATGTTATTATTACAAAGTTAATGATTCTTGTTGTACAATAAGATGTAAACTAGATCAAAATCTGCCACATGAAAAGTGTCTCTCAACTCTTCACCTCCACCCTGAGATAGGCCACCATGAGAGTTTGGTGGGTGTGTCACCACACTGTCGTCTATGCATAAAACAATACGTCCACTGTAACATGGGTAGTATAAAAATTCAGAGCTCGGACATGGGAGTCACATCTCCTGGCTGGGCCTGAATGGAGTCTGCTACTCATGGTCCCATCTTAGGCAAGATAATTAACTCATTGCTTTCACCGTGCCTCTGTTTCCTATCCTACCTTGCAGAATCATCTTCAAAATGAATGACTGGGGAGATGGACAGTGCAACTGGGGATTGCACTGCTCAAATGAACCTTCAAGAAGGAGCTAGCCACAAAGCTGCCTGGAGTTCAGGTGACCGACAGCCTCCACCTGCAGCACCTCGGTACTGTTTGTTTCCCCTTCTGCCATAATTGTGAGTTTCCTGAGACCTCCCCAATCATGATGAACTGTGAGTCAATTAAACTTCTTTCCTTTATAAATTACCCAATCTCAGGTATGTCTTTATTAGCAGTGTGAGAACAGAATAATACAAATATTTTTTATCCAATAGACTTTATTATTTTTCCAAATACATAACCAAAATAAATGCATTCAGATACAAGTTTGAATCACATGAAATTGCCTATCTTCAACCATTTTGCCTGGTTGCTATGAAAATGGCAATTTCATATGGTTCAATTTAATAGTTTAAAAAATTATACAGCACCTAAAAAATATCAAAGTAAAATCCAGCACTCCCCTCCCCTCTCTGTCCCCATATGGCCCCCTTCCCAGAGACAGCCATGGTTAATACCTTTATCTGATCCACCAGGCAGCTACTTGCACGTGTCTAAATGAGGTGCTTCCACTCCTACTGCACAATTTACTAACATCAACAGTTATGTATTGATTTCTGGTTGGGATAGATGGGGATTTAGCTCCTTTTTATACTCCACCTTCTCTTTTCTCATTTTCTCACCATTATTATAGTTTCAGTCAAACCATTAATCCGTCTTAACATTATTCTGACCATACAAATGATTTGATGAGATTTTAACCAAGGCGAACCTTGCCAATGAAGCCCTGAATGGGGATTTTTGAGCAGCTGCAGCTCCTCATCTCTTGGCTTTGCTGCTCCCTAATCACCTTTTACATCATGTATGCAGACAGGGCCAAGCTCCCCTGGGAAGATGCTGAGGGGCCTGGCCAGCTCATGGGACCCTCCCTATAGACGCCAGGGAGTTTGTGAGTGGCCCTGGAAATACTGTGCATCTTTTTTTAAGTTATATTGAGATATAATTCATATGCTTACAATTCGTCCATTTAAAGAATACAATCCAATTGCTTTTGTATATTCACAGTATTGTGCATCCATCAATATGATCGATTTGAGAACATTTTCACAACCACCAAAAGAAATCCTGACCCTCATAGCTGTCATTCCTAAATCCCCACTGCTTCCTGCAGCCTCAGGCACCACTAATCTTTCTGTTTTCATAACTTTGCCTATTCTGGACATTTCTTATGAATGAAATCTTATACTGGGTGGCCCTGGCTTCCTTCACTTAGCACAATGTTTTCAAGGTTTATCAATACTATAGTATATATCACTATTTAATCTCTATTTATTGCTGAATAATATTGCATCATATGGATATAGCACATATTATATATCCATTAGTTGATAGGCATTTGGGTTTTTGCTACTTTTTGGCCATTATGAATAATACTGCCATGAACATTCTAGTCCAAGTTTCCGTGTAGACTTGTGTTTCATATCTCTTAGATATATACTTAGGAGTAGAGTTTCTGGGTTATGTGGTTACTCTATTTTTAACCATCAGAGGGACTCTCAGTCTCTTCCAAAGCAGCTGCACCATTTTCCATTCCACCAACAGCTTACAGTTAGCCTCCATATCATTGGGTTCTGCATCCCAAGATTCAGCCAACTGCAGATTGAAACATAAACCAATAAAAATAACAATCCAGTAATAAAATGATAGAAAGAAAACTGTAACAATTATTTGCATAGCATTTACATTGTGTTACATATTATAAGTAATCTATAAATGATTTAAAGTATACAGGAGGATGTGTGTAAGTTATATGAGAATACTGTGACATTTTATATAGGGGACCTGAGCATCTGCAGATTCAGGTATCCTCGGGGGGTCCTGAAACCAATCCCCCAAGGAAAGGGAGGGACAACCACATGAGGGTTTCCGTTTCTCCACATTTGCATCAACACTTGTTATTGTCTGACTTTTGGACTACAGTCATCCCAGTGGGTGTGAAGCAGTGTCTCACTGTGGTTTTCATTTGCATTTCCCTGATGGGTAATGATGTTGAGCATCTTTTTCCATGCGTATTAGATTTGTGACAGGTTTTTTGTTTTTCTACCATTTTTACTGGAATAGATGTGGCAGATTTTAACATTTGTCTGAATCAGTTCAGACATTTGCAAGACAATCATGACCGTCTTGATTTTCCTCTGCTAACTACCCAGCTGATGACATGACTTGAAGTGGCAACCCATACTCCCACCCTTGCACCAAGACCTCTTTTCTTACCTTCTTCTCTGGGCTAGTCAAGGCATCAAAAAATAGACACTTTTTTTTTTTAAAAAAAGAGAGGGATTTTTAAAAAGTTGTTTTATAGTAAAATAAACACAATTGTGTAGAAGACAAGTGTTTGTGTTAGTTTCCTATTGTTGCTATTTCTGTATAGCAAATTGCCACACATTTAGTGAGTGGCTTCACATGCCATCCATTTATGAACTCAGAGTTTTGTGGATTCGAAGTCAAAAAGACTGGGTTCTGTACTTAGGAAATCATTAAGGCTGAAATCCAGGTGTCAGCTGGGCTATGTTCTTTCCTAGGGGATCTGGGTGGAAAGTCTTCTTCCACATTCATTGCTCTTGGTGGTGGGATTCAGCTTCTTGTGGCTATGGATCTGAGGTCTTTGTTTTCTTGCTGGCTATCAGCTGGACCTGCCATCAACTCCTAAAGGATGTCCCCATTCCTTTCCAGATTCCCGCTCCATGCTCAGCCCAACATGGTGCACTGAAACCTTCTTTTTGTTTTGTGAGATAGCGTCTCACTCTGTCGCTCAGATTGCAATGCAGTGGTGCTATCTCAGGTCACTGCAGCCTCAACCTCTTAACCTCAAGTGATCCTTCCTCCTCAGCCACCTCAGTAACTGGGACCATGACACGTAGCATCATATCCAGCTAAGTTTTGTATTTTTTGTAGAGATGGGGTTTCACCATATTGTCAAGGCTGGTCTCAAACACCTGGGCTCAAGCAGTCTGCCTGCCTCCACCTCCCAAAGTGCCAGGGCAACAGGTAAGTATTACTGGGCCCAGTCTGAATCTTTCTTAAGATCCTAATCCCTGATATCTCTCTCTCTGACCTCTGGGCCCAGATTTAAAGAACTTAGGGCAAGCCCATTGGATAACCTCTCTTTGTTAAAGGCAATTATACCATGTGACAGGAACTAATCATAGGAGTGAGACCTACCATATTCACAGGCCTGATGACAAAATAGGGCATGTACACCTGAGCAGGGATGTCTTTAGGAACCATCTTGGAATTCTGCCCACACAGCCAGTAGATGTATGCATTTTAGAATGATGTTCATAAGAAAATATAATTGTAATTTAGGAGTGGCCTCTGAAAGAGCTAATTTTAGTTATCTGGAAAATGTGCTTCTAAGGAAGCCCTCACTTCCTGATAACGTAAGACAGATGAAGTGTCATCATAAATGAGAAGAACCAACATTTCAGTGAATTGATAAAGTTCATTAGGCAGTAAGTATGTTGACAGAGCTCTTTCCTTTAGCAAGAAATACCAGAAATAAAAGCACAAAAAGTGAACATGTACAGCAAAACTGAGGGTTTAATTAAACAGAAATCTTTTTTGACTCCATGGATTGAAGATTTTCCTAAAATAGCATGCACTTTTCTGCTTTCATTTACCAATCCTGAATGATGTTTTGGAATTCTGCAGAGCCTCTGGGTGTTTGCCATTTAGGCATCTTTCAATTCCTAAAGATGCAAAGCATTAGGGACTTACAAAACACAGGCATAAACCCTGTCCAGCAGAGGTGCACGGTTGCCTGGATGTGAACAGGCAAATTTATGGGGCTAGAAAGAAGATTAGTAGTGGCCAGTGCCTGGGAGGAGAAAGGCATGGGGAGTGGCTATTAATAAATATGGAATTTTGGAAGAGAGGATCTAAATTAGACAGTGGTGATGGCTACACAACTCTTACATTAGAAATGGTTGAATTATATAGTTTGTTTGTTTGTTTGTTTGTTTATTTTTCAAACAGGGTCTCACTATCTCACCAAGGCTGGAGTACAGTGGCACGATTTTGGCTCACCGCAACCTCTGCTTTCTGGGTTCCAGCAATTCTCATGCCTGCTTCCCGAGTAGCTCAGATTGCAGGCGTGTGCCCCCATGCCTGCCTGATTTTTGTATTTTTTAGTACAGAGGGGTTTTGCCATGTTGGCCAGCCTTGTCTTGAACTCCTGACCTCTAGCGATCCACCTGCCTTGGCCTCCCAAAGTGCTGGGATACAAGTGTGAGCCACCACACCTGGCCTCAATTATAAACTTTAAAATGGTGCATATTATAGTATGTAAATTACATTTAAGTAAAGTTGTTATTTAAAAAGAAAAATTAGCTGGATATAGAAAAATAATAATCCCAAAATCAGCTTTCTAAAAATAAATACCCAATCCAATGTATATTCCACAAAGGCAAGGTAATTTTTTAAAAATGCTTTTTATTTACCTGTCTAGCCTGTTATCTATCTACCTAGTACCTAGCCCATTGCTGAGTACACAGGGACTTATTTGATTACAAGTATTTATCAGTGATCTGGACCAAACTGATACCTAATAAGTTAACCCTTATGTCCAAATTGCATATGAAACAATTAGTTTAGGGGAAGGAAGACTAACACTGCTATGATTTTAATGGGTATCCATTTATTTAGTCACTTAGCAAATATTTATTGAGTACCTACTATGTATCAGGCTCTGGGGATACCGTGGTTGATAAGACAGTGTGGTATCTGCCTAACAGGAAGTCACAGGGTAGGTGGTGAAAAATAAGGATATTCTAGAAGCAAGTATTTCATAATATTTAATGGTGCCATCTCATGATGGAGGATAGAATAACTGGTCCTCTGCTGAATTGCAGGCCGATGGGCAAACGAACTTTGTGATATAAATAAAAATCCTTAAAAGAGTGCATCCTTTTTCTTTAACAAATTTACTTTTGGAAATCAATTACTAGAAAGGCAGCTATGCTTAGCAGTATACCACTGACCACTTGGAGACAACTTATTAGAAAATGGCATAAGGGTACAGGAATGAACAATCAAATAGTCCAAAAAATATTCTTTACAGAAACAAACCAGTGTTGGCCAGGCGCGTGCCTCATGCCTATGATCCCAGCATTTTGGGAGGCGGAGGTGGGCAGACTGCCTGAGTGCAGGAGTTCAAGGCCAGCCTGGGTAACATGGTGAAACCCCAACTCTACGAAAAATACAAAAATTATCCAGGTGTGGTAGCGCGTGCCTGTAATCCCTGCTACTCAGGAGACTGGGGCAAAAGAAACTGCTTCAAACCAGGAGGCGGAGATTGAAGTCAGCTGAGATCGCACCACTGCACTCTAGCCTGGGTGACAAAGTGAGACTCTGTCCCAAAGAGAAACCAGCGTTGGTTACGGAATTGGTTGAATATGTTTAATAGATCCATGCGATGCAGTACTAAGTAGCTATATTATTCTCTGAGGGCTTCCATAACAAATGACCACAAACTGGCCTGTTTAAAACAACGGAGATTTCTTCTCTCCCAGTTCTGGAGGCCAGCATCTGAAATGCAGATGTTGGCATAGCCAAGTTCCTTCTGAAAGCCTGGAGGTGGGACCTGTTTCCTGCCTCTCTCCCAGCTTCAGGTGGCCGCCGGCAACTCTCGGCATTCCTTCCTGCTATAGTTTAGTTTGCATGTCTCCTCCAAATCTCATGTGAAAATGCCATCCCCAGTTTTGGAGGCAGGGCCTAAGGGGAGGCTTCTAAAGCAACCCTGATTTCTAAACACCCACGACCATAGGTCATGGGGAGGGATCCCCTCATGAATGCCTTGGTGCTGTCCTTGCAGTAATGAGCGGGTTCTTGCTCAATCAGTTCCTAAAAGAACTAGTTGTTTCAAAGAGCCTGGCACCTCCCTCCTCTGTCTTTTTCTTCCTCTCTTGCCATGTGCTCTTCACACATTTCAGCTCCCCTTCACCTTCTGCCATGAGTGGAAGCCTCCCGAGAGTTTCTTCTTATAGGAACACCAGTCACTGGATCTAGCGTCCACTCTCATCAAGGGAGGCCCCTGCTTAGCATTATTACATCAGCAAAGGCTCCATTTGCAAATAAGAACACAGTCACAGGTTCTGCGTGGACATAAATTTGGAGGAGACATTAACCCAGGACAGTAACCATCAAAGTGATGTTGAAAAAAGTCCAGAACTTATTAAGTGAAAATAAAAGCATACTACAACATGATACAAATTTATTTTTGTAAAAAGAAAAAAAGCTGCTTGTGTGAGCGACATTTTACTTGCTGTGTTCTCCCAATTACTGATCCTTATCATCCAAACTCAAGGAAACCCTTCATAAGAAAATTCGGGGTCTTCTGATAGTCCCGAAAAAGTGACCACATTAAAAACTATAGGCCAACATGCTGAATCCCCGTCTCTACAGAAAACACAAAAAAATTAGCTGGGTGTGGTGGTAGGTGCCTGTAATTGCCACTTTTTAAGGCTGAGGCAGGAGAATCGCCTGAACCCCGGAGGCAGAGGTTTTCAGTGAGCTGAGTTCATGCCATTGCACTCCACCTTGGGCTACGAGGGTGCAACTCTGTTTAAAAAAAGAAAGAAAAAGAAAAAAGAAAAAAACCAAAAAACACTATAAAAGGTCCTTTGATACAAATGAATTATGTGTTATGAAATGATTGATTCTGATGGGGAAGGCATGGGTATATTTAGAATAGGCAGCTCAGTAAAAATTTTAAAATCAAGAAGAGATAATAAAAGTGACAGAGACAGCTCATGCGTGGTGGCTTACGGCTGTAATCCTAGCCCTTCGGGAGGCTGAGGTGGGTGAATCACCTAAGGTCAGGAGTTCAAGACCAGCCTGGCCAACATGATGAAACCCCGTTCCTACTAAAAATACAAAAATTAGCTGGACATCATGACACATGCCTGTACTCCCAGCTAATTGGGAGGCTGAGGCCTGAGAATTGCTTGAACCCAGGATGCAGAGGTTATAGTGAGCTGAGATTGTGACATTGCACTCCAGCCTGGGCAACAGAGTGAGACTCCATCTCAAAAATAAATAAATTAATAAATTCAAAATAAAAGTGACAGAGACATTGATGGATAGCTAAATAGAGATGGAATGGGGAACTAATGAAGCATCT